>NW_013670658.1:19565-23811 GCF_000517525.1 Limulus polyphemus | reverse complement strand
TGGATTATGCATTAGCAGCCTGCTTGTGGTGTACAAAAGTCTTATCCATTCCTTCTTGGATTATATATTGTCAACCTGCTTGTGGTGTACCAAAGTCTTATCCATTCCTTCTTGGATTATGCATTGGCAATCTGCTTGTGGTGTACCAAAGTCGTATTCATTCCTTCTTGGATTATGCATTGTCAGTGATCAATATGAGTGCTACACAGCAACTATACAAAAACACCTGTTAAAAACTGGTCAAAGGTTGTACTACACTTACTTCCATCAATGTCCTATTGCACCTCGTAGCTTAAGCAGCATCACTGAACATCAACAGTGCTTACAAGCAAAATTCTTTACAAGTGTATTGCAGTGTAAATACCACACATTCTATAATCAAGCAACTGACATTTTCATTTGAGACGTTCTAGCTTCTCAACGATCCTTCAGATACCAACCAAGCAAGAGATTGCCAAAAAGTCACATGAGACAATCATAGGTGAACAGGTGCTATACAGCTAACATTGAAATAACTTGTCCACAACAGATCTCTAATTTCTCAATATGTAATAAACATATGATGCCACTTGAATCTATGGAACTTAGTTTTGACAGAAAATGTAGAGACTGGGTAGAGGGTGAATCAGAAAAAAACAAAAAAACATCAGCATCAGTTTAAAGACAATGGTGGACAATCATCTGCCATCAAAGTCACAGAAGGTTCTTACATCAAATATAGTGAGAGAGATGATTGAGTATTCATTGTTTTGCAAAGAAAAAAAAAGATTTACATAAGGTTGGTGGAGTTTTCCATAAGCAGTACAAAATTGGAGCTTGAAGCCATAAAGCAATTTTTCTCTTGATTGCTGAAAACAGTGAACTACGAATAGACAATGCCACCATGATACTGTTTGCAATTGATTCATAGGGAGTATTTAATAAAGTTCAAAGCGTTTGTTCCCAAGACAGATGGCAGAAAGCAAAGAAACTGCACTGTAGGACCATATCACCTGGAAGTACATGCCAGGTCATGCAGGAGTAAAGCTAAACGAGGAAGCTGATGAAATGACACTTTGTCAACTCCAGCATAATTCTACTGGCAGGTTATTGACCTCCTATGCACTAGTAAGGTAAAGATGGCAACCGTGGAAGGTCTTCATTGGCATTCATAGGGAATGAAAACTGCAGGAAATGTACTGTATGGTGTAGTTAGGAAAGCCAAATATGGAGAATCAGTAAAAACAATACACAGCCAGAAGGTCATTGATAACATCAATAAAGGAACTTTCCTCTACTTATTGTGAAGCAGCCGGTCTTCACATGAGAAGTCGACACTCTTGTCAACTAATTTTAACCTCAACTTCGAAAAACATTTCACAATCTTTCATGGATAAATTTATGTTATCATGAAAAAAAAACAGTGCTGTTCTGCTTAAAGCAAATACAAAATACTAGTGCATTGTACAGTATATTCGCATTTATTTTTTATTTTATTTAATCATTATTTTATAAATATCAAGTCGGCCATTTAGTTGCAATCAGTCATTGGTTGTATGGGTGTCACATGTGCATTTCGATAATTATTTCCAATATTGTATATATATATATAATATATATATGATGATTGCAACTGTTGGGCGCATTCTTTAGGTATTTCATAAAAGGAAAAATACGAAGTCCAGTCCATTTAAAGGTAGCAAAAACATTTTATTTCTTGAATTTCAAAAACTACAGTTGGCCTACTCAACATACACCAATAAGCTTAACTTCACAAATAAACTACGTCTGAATAAATATTCCATTTACTTGTTAAATTTTTATCTTTTTCTATTTTTTTCAAAACACAGACTCACTACCCACGTCACTGGACTAGCAAATGGACTAACAGCCTAGCAGTAACAGGCAGATCGACTAAATTATTCACAGATTACCCTTTAACTGATTAACTAATTGAATAAGTCCATGTACTTAAATTCGTTTTTTTATATATATGGCTGAAATTGCTTCCTAAACTTTAGAGAAAGTTCTAGACATTAAGGCCACACCAGTCACGTTAAATTCAATTCCGACTGAACAACAGCCAGTGGCACAGCGGTATGTCTGAAGACTTACAATGGTAGACACCGGGTTTCGATACCCGTGGTGAGCAGAGCACAGATAACCCTTTGTGTAGCTTTGTGCTTAACTACAAATAAACAACAATATAAGTTTTAGAAAATTTGTATTAAAAACAGAGGAGATAGCACTATTAAACAAATTTATTCAGTATTACTTTTCTTTAATAAGTCCTTTAAGACTGCTTACATATTAGTCACATTTTGAATAATACTGAAAATACCATCCTCTTTACATATCAGACTCTCAAATGTTTTATTTTGTTCCCTCTCAGTTTATGACTAGTTAGTTCTTAATGTAGGACTTACTTCGTTATTTTATTTAGGCGTAGAATGCATGCTTGTTTTTTGTTGTTCTTATTAAACAAACGTGATAAATCACCCTTCTAAGAAACTTAACGAAGTTAAGGCAGTTTAACTTACCTGTGACTTCAAGCTAGGTTCTCAGATTTCTTGTTATGTGTAATTTATTTGTGTTTCATTCTGCATATAAACCGTTTTTGTTAGCGTTGAATGGACTAGACTTTACAAACGAAAATAGTATCCATTTTAATAATAGGTATGAAGATTTTATATGCAGGTCTACAGATATTTTAGTAAATTAAAAGAGGCTTGCGAGAATAAAGATTAGTTTGGTTGTTTGAAGTTAAGCGCAAAGCTACACAATGGGCTATCTGTGCTATGCCCACCCCGGGTATCGAAACCCGGATTCTAGCGTTGTAAGTCCGCAGACATACAACTGTGCCACGTGGGGGGGGGGGAATAAAGATTAATAAAATTAATAACGTTTTGATAAACAAAGGTGAAAGAACTTTACATTATAAGTTTGCTTTAGATTGTTTCATTTGCTAATGGCCAAACGATTTGATCATCCCAGCGTAAGTGCTCTTAGTAGACGAAATGTAATAGAAAAATTGATTTAAATAAGTGTAGTGTAGCCTAACTTTACCAATTCATGTTATGTTGATCTTCAAGAATTTAGTTCTGTAGCGGCCCAGATCTTAGTTCAAAGAAAGATTCATATTAAACTAGAATCAAATTAAAATTCATATTAAACTAGAATCAAATTAATCTAATTTCATTCTATTCCTTTGAACTCAACTTTAAGTTTCGAAATTTTTCTCATTAACAGAATCTAGAGATTTTATTCACGTAGAGAAAAGATATATATTAAAAACAGTTTTATTTTCAAGAATTACATTAAGAAAAAACATCCATTCGAGCATGTTTACTGTAAGCTAGGTCATTAACTACGAGGTAAACGTACTTTGTACAGAGGTCCCTGGCACGCGGTGCTCGTGCCCTGAATCCCCAGTTGGTGTGTTGAAAAATAAGAACATGATCGATATTTTACTGAAACGCCGAAAATTCCTGCGACTATGGGCCCGAGCCCCCAATATTTTAAGCACCTAGCAACGCCTTTAACTTTGTTGTTTCGACGAAAAAAAGAGATTCTGAAATTGGAAGAATAATTATTGATAGGCTATAAATGCAAATAGCGCTGTTAATTCCATAAGATGTTAACTAATCCAAGGTAAGGTATTAGTTATTCCTTGTTACATTAGAGGTCGCCACCATTACTTATCAATCCAACGATTCATATATCACACAAGTATGTTGCATATGAAAACTGTAAAAAGTAGAATATTATAAAAACTATAACTAGAGTAAACGGACTTTCAGAAAACAATAAATGTAATCAACTACTTTACTGTAGTTATGATCATGTAGTCTAGATATTTGGTTTAAAACTTAATGTAAATGAACTTAACAAGACCCTATACATTTAATTAAAAAATGCATTTTCCACCGTATTTATGATCAGTTCATAAATATTTTGTATTTCGTTTATAGGGAACGGTGAAACTAGGAAATTTCCTGATCAAAATATTGTTCTTTTATTACTACTGAAACTACCATTCTTAAAGTGTTGTGTTTAGTTACACTTGATAAATGAAAATTAGCATATATTTAACAAGTTTGTTCCCATAAGACTTTGGTAGGTTATAACAACTAATATATATATATGTGTGTGTGTGTGTGTGTGTGGTGGAAGATTATAACAACTAATATATATGTGTGTGTGTGTGGTGGAAGATTATAACAACTAATATATATGTGTGTGTGTGGTGGAAGGTTATAACAACGAA
>NW_013670658.1:13336-18565 GCF_000517525.1 Limulus polyphemus | reverse complement strand
TGGAAGGTTATAACAACTAATATATATATATGTGTGTGTGTGTGTGTGTGTATGGTGGAAGGTTATAATAACGAATATATATATATATATGTGGTTATATTTCATAAAATACATTGCCATTCTGCTATGCAGTAAATGACCTTTAATTAACAGAAGCTGTTTAATTTCACTGCAACCAATATCAACAATCTTTGCACAGGAATAAGGAAAGTACGACCACATCTGTTTTAAGACACATAACAATAATGACAATGTTCCACACTTGACTGGTTCTAGAATAATATCAGTTTTGTTCCTGCAATTGACTTACAATATATATATTCACAAACAACGAATTAATTGTGTGTTTTTATACATGTAGTAAACACATTGCTCTCGTAGCATATTTAATATTGTGTTCGTTAGAATATTCTCTGTCCATTTCACCATTACTAGTTTTATTTGTTTCTTTTGTTGAATTTTGCGTAAAGCTACTTGCGTTAATTTGGAAGTGATATACCAGAAGAAAGATATCTTGTCAACCCCACCTACCACCATACTCTTGTCGTACCGGGATTTAATCGTCAATCTCGAGGCCTGGTAGATTGTGGATGGTGGGATCGAAACCCGTAGACAAATTGGACTTTACATATAACATAATCTTGAATCAGTATCAACCATGAAAATATATATCCAGCGTCTTTAATTCCAAAACACACATATTTGAATGATAAACAGCTATTAACACTAAGGTTTAATAATAAAGAGATGAAATGAACCCGAAAATTGATAAAACATGTAAAGCCCAATTTATTGTTTGATAATGGCCTTTTTCTGCAAAGTACGGGTGTCAGAGAATATTATAATATCACTATTTAATTGCTGTGTAGCACACTTTTCTTCACTGATATCAAGTACAGTACAAACAGACTCAAATCATATCAGTGAAGAAAAGTGTCAAGTACAGTACAAACAGACTCAAATCATATCAGTGAAGAAAAGTGTCAAGTACAGCTGTGTAGCATATCAGTGAAGAAACGTGTCAAGTACAGTACAAACAGACTCAAATCATATCAGTGAAGAAAAGTGTCAAGTACAGTACAAACAGACTCAAATCATATCAGTGAAGAAAAGTGTCAAGTACAATACAAACAGACTCAAATAGTATGTCAAGTGTTGTATATATAAAAAATTAAAAATTAAAGTGACCTTTTAATTCACTTCAAACAAATTACAGAGCAATGAATAAGTAAATGTAAAAGTAGTTCATATTACCATTTCTAATACGTATACACACATTAAGAAACAGGCTATTAGTCTATCGACTGACACGCGCGACATACAGTTGGATCCTACAATATCACAGAACACAGTTAAGAGATTTTTCGTTACCATTAAACTTAATGCCAAAAGAAGCAGGTTCATTGTCCGAAACATGTTGTTAATAAAATACGGATATGTCATGTCACTAATCATTTCTCAACTTAGAAAATAGATATATAAACCTATTATATTTAGTTAAGTGTTCTTAGTTTGGATGTACTTATTTGTGAATTACGCTTAATCCTACCCTAAGGTAGTCAATCGTGGGAATGATTACTGCACGTGGCCAGTACACTAAATAAGTCCTTAACTGTTTCACTGCCATAAACACACACATATATATATGAGACAAACTATACACCCTTTGTTTTAAATTTGAAAAGTATGACATCAACCACGTTAACCAGTTTACCAATTTCATATAACTAATTAAATATTGAAATATAATTGACGTTTTTAATTGTATGTCTAAAAATAAACTTGGTACTGGAAAAGCTGTTTAGATATAAACCTAGCAGTGAAAGGGTGTAACAAAGCGCAACACCATTTAGTCCTAATATAAATCAGACTACAAACATATAGATACGTTCCTGAGATGTAAAAAACCTCAAATCTCTATAGTTGGAGTACTCATCACATTACCAAATATACTGACATATATTTAACAAAGCTTAACAGGCTTTAGTTCTAGTATTGATCACACTACCAATCTTCTGGAAATTTTCTTGATGTGCTCAATACGTTTTAGTTCTAGTATTGAGCACACTATCTAATATATAGGCATGTTCATAAGGTGTAATGAAGATCAACACGTTAGTAGTTAGGGAGGATACCGCGCGCCTTGTCGTTAGAGGGCGCCACCCATATTCGACCTCGGGGGAGAGGGAAGGGGAGACGATGACGCCACAAAATATCACCAGAGAACGCGTTGCT
Source organism: Limulus polyphemus (assembly GCF_000517525.1). Lineage (NCBI taxonomy): Eukaryota > Metazoa > Arthropoda > Merostomata > Xiphosura > Limulidae > Limulus > Limulus polyphemus. Next base: position 16,330 of record NW_013670658.1, on the reverse strand, counting down.
AGGACGCCATGACAGACAGTCATGACGGACAATTACGTCATAGTTCCACAAAATGTTACCAGATAGCGCATTTTTGGGACGCGTTGTTAGGCCGCCATGACGGATGATTACGTAATAGTTCAACGAAACAGAGGACTTGTTGCTAAGCCGCTATGACAGGAGGCCATGACGTCAGAGAGTATGATATCATACTTTCACCAGAGGGTGCACGAATTTGGTCAACATGTCTCAACATACTTAACACAGTTGGTATAAAACACCAATTCATTAGTTTCTTACATTTCCTGACAATTTATATTTAAAGTGTCCAGAAAAAAAGATGTTTATTTAAATATCATACAATAATTGAACTTTACCATTTGATTCTTTAATTATAAAGAATCCCTGTCACACCAAACGTGCTCGCCCTTTCAGCCGTTGGGGCGTTATAAGTCATGGTCAATCCCACTATTCATTGGTAAAAGAGTAGCCCAAGAGTTGCCAGTGAGTGGTGATGACTAGCTGCCTTCCTTCTAGTCTAAATTAGGGATGGCAAGCGCAGATAGCCCTCGTGTAGCTTTGCGCGAAATTCAAAACAAACAAACAAACGAATTATAAATCAAGTGATTATTTCATAGATTTTCGGTAACATGATTATAATAAAAAAGTCTGAACACAATATTTCTTTTTAACAATTTATTAAATTTCTCCCAATAAAGGCTTTGCAATCTGATCTACAGAAAAGATCTATTAAGAACGTATTACAAAGGTTTTACAAGGTTAGATGGTGTTAATATACTTCGAAATATATTTAATTATGTTAAAACCATTATTTTAACGACTGTCCGTAGGATTTTAACAAATTTGCTATTGTATTTAATTGCATTTCCTGACCATTTATATGTAAATCATCCTTTACAATAAGGACGCTTATTTAGTTATGATGCAATAATTTAAAATTTACTGTTTCTCTAGTTTGACTATGATATCCATATAACTTGGTAAAATAATTCATTTACACATGATTCTTTACAGTTTTATATTACACGAGTTTTACAAGGATGAACATTCTACGTCCACATATGATTGTGTCATCAATGTCTAGATGATATTATGTTAAGACTATTATTTTAACGACAGTCTTACTGTCTGTAGGATTTTAAAAATCTGCTGTTGTCCTATATTTGAATGAAGTCACAACTTACGTTTTTGTTTTCAATTAAATAAAATAACACAAATGTTTTGTAGATTCCACTTGAAACTGTGGTTTTGAACACGTATGTGACGTAAGTCATATCTCTAATGTAGAAGAAAGTTCAGTCATTAAAGATTTATGAAAAATGATAAATGTGGTTATTCTATAATAGTGATTAATCACATTTATTATATAGCAAAATGATTTAGTACAGAGTTTATTAAGTAGATTTTAAAATTAAAGTTAGTGAAACATTCGTTATATGTGTATAGAAAGTTTGCAGCTCATGTATTTTGAAGTTAGATACACTGAACATGTCACAATGAGTCAGAGTGAAATGTCTCAATGGTGTTAATGAACCACAGAGGGAAATGTGCTGCATACTGTCCTACAGAAGTATCGAAACATTTTTATCAAATGTAAGCAATTAAATGTACATTGAAATCTGTATACAACCCTTAATAACATTGCTCACCCATGTAAATGCATGTAATGCAAATAAATATATATATATTAACTGACGGCATTAACATTGAAAGTATATAAACACCAAGTAATACTTCACCCGTATTGGTTAACATTATTTTGACTTTTTACTAAGAATAGAGGGAGTGAATCAACATTCACTTTGGTCACAGTCCGACGTGTTTGTTATTCAGCGCCACTGACTGGCTTGATTTTAGAAAACTTGCAATGCAGGGCGTCAGGTTTAGAAAAGCTTTTTGACTATTTATGTTCGCTAAATCAGACACTTTCATTCGAATGTAGAACACTCTATGGCTCACGATATTGCTATAAGAAGAGCAGGGCGTCAGGTTTAGAAAAGCTTTTTGACCATTTATGTTCGCTAAAACAGACACTTTCATTCGAATGTAGAACACTCTATCTGGCTCACGATATTGCTATAAGAAGAGGAGGGTAAATTTTATTAAAATGAAAGTCAATTATAATATGCTGTCGCTATCTATGTATTTACATTATATTTAATATTGATAATAAACTCTACATAAATTTTACATTTTTACAAAACACTAAATGTGTTTTAATGCATTTCAGTTAAATACAGTTTCTCTATTCAATTATACTTTACGTTTATAAAAATATTATTATCAATGATAATACATTGTTGCTATCTATGTATTTACATTATATTTAATATCAAAAATAAACGGTTCACAATCTACATAATCGTACATTTTCTACATAAATCTAATGTTCACCATACTTTAACTAGAGTTTTTGTATGGTCAGAAGTTCAGGCTGTGTCAGCCAGTTTAGAGTAATTTTCAAAATGAAAGATCTGTTGAGTTATAATTTCTGATACTTGCTTAAATATATGAAATGTATAAAATGTCATTATACAATACAACGAATTATATAATAAAAAATAGATTCAAACTACTTTTAATATCTACTTAAACGTGTGAAATGTATGGAACTTCATTATACACTAATATCTAATTCAAATACTTTTAATATCTACTTAAACGTGTGAAATGTATGGAACTTCATTATACACTAATATCTAATTCAAACTACTTTTAATATCTACTTAAACGTGTGAAATGTATGGAACTTCATTATACACTAATATCTAATTCAAACTACTTTTAATATCTACTTAAGCGTGTGAAATGTATGGAACTTCATTATACACTAATATCTAATTCAAACTACTTTTAATATCTACTTAAACGTGTGAAATGTATGGAACTTCATTATACACTAATATCTAATTCAAACTACTTTTAATATCTACTTAAACGTGTGAAATGTATGGAACTTCATTATACACTAATATCTAATTCAAACTACTTTTA
>NW_013670658.1:6258-12336 GCF_000517525.1 Limulus polyphemus | reverse complement strand
TACTTAAACGTGTGAAATGTATGGAACTTCATTATACACTAATATCTAATTCAAACTACTTTTAATATCTACTTAAACGTGTGAAATGTATGAAACTTCATTATACACTAATATCTAATTCTTATTTCAAATATCTCTTAATGTTGAATAGATTGAAGCTCTGACTACTGTAAGTTGTTATCATATCGGTTATATTGATTAATACGAATTTCTATACGAAATGATTTCATTTACTTCTTTCTTTTACAGTCATTTAGTGATGAAGATAAACAAACTTCCCGAGATGTCAAGTGATCACCCAGCATGGAAGGAGAGGTAAGTTTTCAAAACTTATATATAATTCACATATCTGAAATTATATTCCTTTACAAAATATATTTATTAATACATTTTCTCTGACTTTTATGGGTATCTGCTAAAAGTCCCCACATGGAAGACAGAGATTTTATCATTAGAAAGTCTGTGAGTAATAGAGTTAAAAAGTATAATGCAGCACCTACTACATACTGTTACGTCTCTGTTCGTTTGTTAATTTCCCCTTAAGTGTGAAAATTAAGTTTATTGCAAAGGTGTATTGAGAAAGAATAAACTAGTTTTATTTAAGAAAGGACTTGTATCGCTGAAGTTTCTCGGAAAGAATTTCTATCACACGCTATAATTCTCAACGAACGATTCACGCACTTACTTACTACCGCGCTTGACTCAATTGTCCGTCTATATCTTCAATCTCTCTGTCTGCTATTCCCCGTTCCCTTTGATTGTTGGGCTTATATATACATAAATAGAGGGCGCATAGAGAAGACTAGAGTTGCCACGAACAGACAAGATCCTTATAGAATCTCATGACGTGTTACTAGCGTTACGTGACTTCCGCTGTCGTAACAATACAATATATCATTTAAGTCTAAAACACACGGACTCGCAAATATTATGGACATGCTCAATAAGAACATTAAAAACATACTAGATGATACAACAAAACATCTTGACAGTAGAGATGAAATAAGGGTATGTGTTTGTTCAGATCATTTGGATAAACTATAAGTACATGCTTACAGAATAAGGATCTTTATCAACTGAAATGGTTTAACTACCATTGAAAAAGTAAACCAAAATAAAAAAGACATATGATTAGACGATTCATTCAAAATTGAAGTTATTACGCTGAAATTACCAGTAGAAAACGCCAATAATTATAAGTTATCAAACACTAGTCTTGATCGAATAAAAAAAAATTGGTTATTGCAATAAATAGTAATGATTACCTTTGTTGTGCTTAAGGTTATTGTATTAGCTTAGCATTGCTCAGAAAAGATGCAAAAATATAAATATAATAGAGATCAATGGAAACCACTACTTGCACATATAGCTAAAGACTTACGTATTTCATCTAATGCTCCAGAAGGACCATGCAAAATAGATGACATTTCTAAACTTGAACGTCATCTAAATGTTCAAATACATGTAGTATCTTCCGAAAATGTTAACTGTGTAATATATAAAAGTGATTTATGCCCCGAAAAAATTAACTATTGTATCATGATCATCATTTCAATGTTATAACACCAATGAAAGGTTTCCTCAGGGTAAGTTATTACTGTTCAGAATGTGACAAAGCATTTAAACATTTAAATAAACATCATTGTTCAGGATATTGTATCGTTTGTTACAGTAATGAATGTTCAAAAAGGTCAACCCATACTATGTTCTGATGGTAATAGGAATATCGAGGACATATACCGGATGGCTGTTTTTATTCTCCCAACACCATGTCAGCAACCATAAGACAAAAGTTTCTGGATTGTTACTGTCAGTGACGAGAAGAAGAATATATATTTGACTTTTAAGAGGAGATGTACAGGTAAGAAAAATAATACTATCAGTGTTGATTCTTATTAAATGTATTTTGTTCTTCCCTTTTGTTGAAAATTATGTTTATCATTCTTTATTTTTATCTTTAGATATTGTTGATCAGACATAGATATACTTCGATGATGCTGTTTTCAATTCAGCGAAGAGTTTCTCGCAACCTGCGATGTAGATACGTTCAGGTACACGACCAATGCTTCTGTGTACATTCATGCATACAGAAGCAAATTTATATCCCCATGATTGATAGCATGGATACTTTATGACCAACAACTACAGCCAAGTAAATATCCAATTGTTAGATTATGTACAAATAGCTGAGAGGTAAAGATCCAACATGCACTCAATGGTGATGATAAACAATTCCTGAATTATAGAGTAGATGATTTCTGTATGGAACAAAACACAATCTATGAGTTTTAAGGGTGCTACCTCCATGGTTGTAATAAATGTTATGACTCTGACAAAGAATGTAGTTCTAAATTGACCCTTGTGGTTTATTGGAAATCGTACATTTGAAAGACAGAAACAACTCAAAGCTCTAGGATACAAGGTCATATCAATATGGGAAAATGAGTTTAAGAAAATGAAGTCTAATGATACAGATTTAATGAGCTCCCTTAGGGACCATACAGTAGTATCCTGCCTGGATGTACGAGACTCCTTCTATGAAGGGAAAGTCAATGTGACAAGACTTTTATATGATATAAAAGAAGGCGATAAGATTAACTACATGGATTTTACATTGCAATACATCCATGGACAAATATTGTGAGTATCTGGTTGGACATTTTGCAATACTAACAACAAGTTTCTCTAAGTTTAACAATTATTTTGGTTTTATAGAATAAAATTCTAGCCCTGAGAAAACTCTATCATTCAGTGTTACCATTTAGATGTAATGGTAAATTAACTTTTCCTTTATGTGGAATCTAGATCACTGCCACCATGTAACCACAGTGATGAAAAGAGAGCTTTTATTGGTTCCTGGGTTACAGAAGAAGTAAAAGAGAACGAGCAGTCGAGTGTGGATACCAGAAAATAAGAATATATGAGATTCATCATTTTCCCATTAAGTCTAGAGATATTTTTAAGAACTATATTGATAAGTTTCTTCAGATAAAGTAAAAAAAGATCTGGTTGGCCCTCTCACAGTATTACATCAGAGGCCAAGTAATATTATGTTGACCAATATAACGAAAATGAAGAAGTGCAACTGACCCCTGAAAATATTGCTTTTAATCCAGGTAAAAAGTGAGTTGCAAAATGATGTCTTAATTATTTTTGGGGACATTGGGTTATGTATGAGTACAAACTATAACTTACCTATTTAACAGCTGTTAAAGAATATCATTCATTAATGTATGATAATACCAAAATAACAGCAGATGTTACACTGATTAATGAAAAAGTAACAGCTCTTCATTCATAACATAAATATGAAGATCTGCTCCAGAAAGAACAAACCAACATCTCTCTTGGGATTTTCACAACAGCACATGCTCGTCTGAGTTATATTATACACCAGAGAAGTTAGATTTGTCTGTATTGTATTATGATACAAACAGTATTATATAAATTTCAGATGGATCTAGCAATTTGGTTTACCCCCAATTTTGCCAACAACCAAAAATTGAACTTCTCATCAATGAAATTTATGATAACAGATGTATTCAGTCCTTTTCAGTCTTCTATAACTGTGACTAATCACAAGATTTGTAGAGATTTAAAGACTCAGACCATTTACATGAAGGAATAATTACCATCCAGTTTACACCAAATGACACATCCTTCCAGACTTTAACACCTTTCTATATGGATATTGATTATTTTTCATCTAATTAAACTGATTCCTCGCCATGGTCTCTGAACTGAAAAGAGGGCATGTGCTGTTTCATTTATTCCTCATTAAAGTTGAGATGGATAACCATCTACTACACCCTTTTACATGTTTAGTGTCAGGTCCAACAGGAAATGGTAAATCACAATTTTTAGGCAGAGTTTTAACTTATCATTGTGAATTATTTATCCTATTTCTGAAAACATCATATGGTTTTATGGTTAATTTCAACATCTATATACAAAATTAATGCAAATTATTTCAAACATTCAATTTGTCAAAGGCTTACCTGAAATTTTTCATGATTATTTACGGTCTGATAAACCAAATCTTTTTATCATTGATGATCTTATGAGTGAAATTGGAGAAAATAAATTAGTGTCTCAACTTTTTACATGTGGAAGTAACTATTTGAACTTATCAGTGTTTTATTTTGTACAGAATATATCTTATCAGGGTAGAGAAATGTGTAATATTAGTTTAAATTCTCAATATATTGTATTGTTCAAGAATGTCAGAAACAAATCTCAGTTTAATGTTTTAGTGAGACAAATGTTTCCAAATATTTTGAAAATTTTTATCAAAATGCAATGAGACAACCATATGGTTATTTATTCAATAATTTTAAACCACAAACGCATGAACAGATCCGTCTGAAAACCGGATTATTTCCTGAAGATAAAGTTATAGTGTGATGAATTCAAATTTGATGAGGAGAAACCCACTTTGAGACTAATAATGCTTGAAGATCACTTGAATTGATAATGAAGAAAAACTGATAATGACAAAACCTTCTCGAAATGTTGCACATTTACTGTTATGTTAAACTAATGTTAAAGTTTTCTTCATTACCCATTCAAGTCATCTCCAAGCATTAAAAGTTTTAGTGTACATACCAAAGTAAGTTAAAACTGTTGTTTAACTCAATATATACTCATTTATCATCATGACTGCTGTAGTGATAGAACTAGAAGGATTTTTCTGAAGGATGGACCATATATAATTAAAGAACTTGCATTCAAATGTTTAATCACTGGATATAGATGCGTGTTTTTTTAAATAACCGTTTTTGAGTAAATATCTTTCAAATTCTGATCACGTTCAGTGTAATTGGGTGATGCAGCAAATTCATCTCATTCCATGGAAATCTGGTAACATTGACTATCCCTACCTGTGGAGTGTGGCTAGATTGTTGAGAGAGAACTTTATCACCATCTATACAAAGGAGTGAGAGAAATATGAGATATTGAGAAGTCTGCTGAAAATTCCTTGTTATAATCTGGAATTGGTTGAAGGCCCCAAGGTTGATCAACTTCTAAAATTGACTCTGTCCTGTCTTTTTTCATATTAACAATTATTATCACTGTAGTGCGAAATAAAAAGTAGATGGATGTATAAATAAACAGTTTTTATATGTTGGACTTACAGTCTTTTTTTCATTTATTCATCATGGCACTTAGAGTTAAACAACATCAAGAGTTGCTCCATGCATTACCAAAGCAAGACATAAACATATTAAAGGAATAATTGATGGAGCTGAAAATGAATTTATCCTTGAGTATTTGTGAATGTGCTTTAAATGTGTTAAAGAGTAATGTTCCCATGATGAAGATGCAAAAGTAGAAACTTAGATGATACAAGTCATTCTTGAGAGAGTTGGCTGTGAAGAAAACATCGGCTAAACAGAAAAAAACTTGCTAATACATTATTCATAGTACTCGTAATACCGCTACTAATAGCACCAATACTTTCATTATTTTGAGGTTTGCCAAGACAGACTATTGGTAAAGCTGCTGGAATCTTAAAATATGGCAAAACAAATGGTTCTTATTCCTGAAGAACTTATACATTCTCTTTATCAATCCCAAGTTTATGAAGGCTGGTACATAAAGTATTAAACTCTATAGATAAGGATATGAATTTTGTCATACAAAATGACACGTTAATTATAGACGATAAAGCAAAGATGATAAACCAACTTTTACAGTGTCATCAGACCTTTCATTCACAAGCCATGGAACTCATTCAAATTAAAATGGAATCACTGACACACGAAATTTACAGATCGTCAACAGTGTTCTTCAGAAATATAAAAAGTTGAAATTATATTAAACTTGATATGTTCCAGTAAGGATCTAATGTGGAATTAGTGATTAGTGGAAGATCCATCTCAAACAGTAACATAATCGACCTAATCAACGATGTGCTATCAAAATAAATGAATTCTAACCCTACAGGATGGAAAATATTTGCAGAACAATTATCAGATATGAATACTCCCCAGGAAGTTGTTGGAAATGCAGACAGGTGGAAATATATAAAATATGATACAAGTGTTGAAAGATCTAAACATACTGTATCTGGCCCGG
>NW_013670658.1:2717-6107 GCF_000517525.1 Limulus polyphemus | reverse complement strand
GCTAAATTAGGGACGGCTAGCGCAGATAGCCCTCGTGTAGCTTTGCGCGAAATTCAGAAAACAAACATACTGTATCTAAATTGGATTATGTTTAATAAAGCAGTATTGTATTGTTCATTCATTTGTGTCTTGACTGTCATCATTTTAAGCATAGTAACATCTTGAGTCATTTAAGAATTAATATCATCTGTTGTAAAGATTACTTTTACTGTTAGAGACATAGATGATGGTAAATAAATAAATAAAATTAGATGACATAGAAAATAATGTCTAATAAAACTGTACAATCTACCTTTTATAACCTTATATATCCTGCTAGTTTTGGAGGAATACAGCATTTATTTAGATCAGTAAAAATGTTAAGTAAACCCATTACTCTAAATCAGGTTAAATACTGGTTAATTCTTCAGGATATATACTCTACATAAACCAGTAAAATATAAATAAAAGTTATTGTTTCAGGGATCGACAAACAATGGCAGACTGATTTGGAGGATCTCTCTAGCCTAAGTCAATATAACAATCATTTGAAGTATGTATTCACATGTATCAACGTGTTTTCTAAATATGCAAAGGGTTATTCCACTAAAGGATAAGAAAGGTGCAACCCTTATAAAATATTTCAAATATATTTTAAAACAGGATTGAAAGCCTTGTAAACTTCAAACTGACGCTGGGACAGAGTTTACTAATCGTCTCTTTCAATGATATCTCAAGGAACTATACATTCATTTCTTTACTACATATAACGAAACAAAAGTATCTATAATAGAAATATTTAATCACACTCTTAAAACTAGAATGTGGAGCTACTTTACTCACCATGAAACTTATAAATATATCACCGTACTGAAACATCTGGTCAGTGCCAATAATCAATCATATTATTGCGGCATTGAAATGAGACTAATAAATGTTAATCACTCTAATCAGTCTGTGATGTGGAAAACACTTTACAAACCACACATTAAAGTAAAATTTCAGTTCAAAGTAGGCGATCAAGTACGTATTAGTAAAGTAAAGCATCAATTTAAGAAAGGTGATATGCCTGGATGGACAGAGGGAATATTTACAATTACAATAGAAAAGAGAAAAATCCACCAGGGTATAAACTGTAACACTAGCTTGGAATGAAATTAAATGGAACATTTTACAAATCTGAAGCATAAAGAGCTATAAAGTCTCCTGATGATGTCTATGCTGTAGAAGAAATATTACATGACAGAGGAAGGGACAAAAATAAACAATATTTTGGAAAATGAAAAGGATATCCTGAAAAATTTAATAGTTTGATCCAACAAACATATCTGAATCACCTGTCATCATGAAATGATATGTATTATTCCTCGTTATTCAAAATGGATCAGTTGTTTGTGATAATAACCTGGTAACAGTTCTATGAATTATTTTGTTAATAATACTCTGACAAATTATATCACTCATCTACCTACATCTATCAACCTTTCAAATTTGAAGGTTCATGAAAAGAGGCCTTGGTAGAATTACAGTATTGGCATAGTGTGGCTGATTGTACAGGATGGTTATCATAGATTTTAGGCTCTCACTCAGCTATCACGATAAATTATGCCAGCCCAGGTCATTACAAAGAACCTGAAGATTTAGCCCTATCACCACAGTTATCCTTTACTGTGCATAATACAAGGTTTTATTGTCTTATATTCAACATTTTATTAAACTACTTTTTGTTTATGTTATACCAATTAGAATAGCATAAAATCTTAGCTAATAATCTATATTTTAATAGTATATAAGCTTTAAGGAAATATAAAAAAAATCCTTAATTTCCCATCGTGTAACACTCGTGACACATTTTCTTTCGGCATCTTTTCTCCTCTATTTTATCCACCACCCCTTGGAAAAGTACGAAATTAGACGTAAGTTACTCACTATAAAATCGTCATCGCTCCAACAAAGCATATTTTTTATATTCTTCAGTTTTGTTTTGTTACAGAGCTATTGAATAGAAAATCAAACCCCTCCTGTCACATCCTCTCTTTCAGGAGTTTTTAATAGTTCTTTCTTACGTTTAATTATATATATATCAAATGACGTATTGTATAATGTTATGTTCTGAATGGTTAAATGTCAATTTCACTCAGAGTACTAACATCATTCCCATGAGTAAGTTACCAACTAGTTTGGATGAATTTCTCTATATTGGTTGGTCCATTATTTAATTAAATAAAAATTAAGTGCATTACTATCATTAGTATATAATAATTAGAGTTAACTCTCTTTGACAATCAACAGCAAGAAAACAAGAAGATTAGTTAAGTATTTTATTTCTTGTTTTTCATGTTTAATCTTTATGTACAATTATAAAAGTAACTAAAATGTAAAGATTGGGATCCTTTTAAGTTAGTTAAGCTTAGACTAGGTAAAATAAATAATAATACTATCATAATAAGAATGTTTCACGAGGCACACACGCGAATAGCTAGTAGCAGCTCGTGGGTAATATAATTCGTTAGCATAACGTGAGATGCACGTTTCCCGAGTGATTTAGAACTTGTAACGTCGCGGGTAGTAGTTAGACACGGTTCAAAGGGCAATAAAACAATAACATGTGATTATAAATAGATGTTTACTGTTACGAACTTAGAGCTACTTGGGATAAACAAATGTAGTTTCATGTTACAATTTGAAGTCATTCTAGAAAGAAAGAAAAAGCGCAATTTAGATTTATTTCGATTTTTTTCTTTGAGGTTTCGACGTCAGTCGAATTGACCGATTCTGCTTTCAGATAGGGTAGAGAAAATAACATATAAAATATAAAGTTTTACTGTAAAAAAAACATTTGAAATGCATTTAGGAGGTTTTAGGACTTACACAAAGGAAATTTCATATTTTTTAAATGAGGAAAAGTATTTTTAATTTTAACATGAAAATTACTTTGCACATAGACTATTCAAAACGAATACTCAATACTATTTGGAGAAATATTATAACTGATATCTAAGAAGCTATGAACATATTAGTGATTTACAAGATTTATGTACACGAAAGAAGTTTGGAAGTATATTCGTCAGTGATCAACTACCTGACCATACGAAAACAATTGTACATCATCAACCTAAATCCGAGTCATAAGCCTGGTAACAACTGGGTCTGTATTTACTTTGGTCGAGTTGAAAAAGGAGAACATTTTGATCCATTAGGACTGCCTCCACATAATCTCAACACAAGAAAATTCATCAAGAAGAACTGTCGAAACGTGGAGTTACAACCAAAATGTATTGCAAGGACCATATTCATGAGTGTTTGGACAGTATTGTATATATTATGCTTATTATTGTTGTCGACATGTGTCAAAACGAAAATTCCTATCTAAATTTGGATCCCGCAAAGATAGTAATGATATGTTTGTTC
>NW_013670658.1:0-1717 GCF_000517525.1 Limulus polyphemus | reverse complement strand
GTTGATAAACCTTAAAACATATTCCATATGGTTGGTGGTGTGATGAATACTAGAACTAAATCCTTTTAAGACGATTTACATATAAATGATCAGGAAATTTATAGAACTAATGAACTAGTGTTAAGAGTCCTTTTAAGACAAATTACATATAAATGATCAGGAAATGTACGGAACTAACGAATTAGTGTTTTATACTAGATGTGTTGATCAAATTCGTGCACCCACTGCTGACATTTTCTGACCTGTCATGGCAGCCTAACAGTGAGTCACAGAAACGCGCTCTCCGTGACATTTTGCGGAACTCCGTTGAGTGTTGTTAGTCTTTTCAGTCAGACAATACTAAACTTTCGGATGGAATTACTCTTATTATTATTACTTATCAAGTTCCCGTTGTCTCCTTTCAAAAAAGCAGAACTCTAAAAGATATCCTTGTTCACACAAAAGTGAATTACATCCCATCCAAAAATTGTTGTCGTCCATGCAATAAAGCCCGTTGTCAAATCTGCAAGTTCGTAAAAACCACTGACTCATTTTCTGACAAGCACAATCAAAGAAATATCCAAAGAAATCACTTGTGAAAATTAAAAACAGTATTCATTACACTAACAAACATACGAATATGTTCTTGGCATGTAACAAACTTCAGCACGCTTGTGATCTGGGATTCATCATGCTACTGAAAATATAGATATGTTCTAGAGATGTAAGAAGGCTCAAAACGCTATAGTTTTAATATTCATCACGTTATTAAGGATATGTTATTATAAGGATATGTTCTTGGCATGTAACAAAGTTCAGCACGCTTGTGATCTGGGATTCATCATGCTACCGAAAATATAGATATGTTCTAGAGATGTAAGAAGGCTCAAAACGCTATAGTTTTAATATTCATCACGTTATTAAGGATATGTTATTATAAGGATATGTTCTTGACATATCACACAGTTCAATACGATTTAGTTCTAGGATTCATCACACACCATACATTTGAATATGTTCTCCTGGTGTAACAAATCTCAACACTTTTTAGTTTTAATATATCTCACACTATCAAACATATGGATACGTACTTGACGTGTAAGAAGGCTTATCATACGAACTAGTGTTAAGCGTTCTTTTAAGACGATTTACATATAAATGATCAGGAAATGTATAGAACTAATAAATTAGTGTTAAGCATCCTTTTAAGACGATTTACATATAAATGATCAGGAAATGTATAGAACTAATAAATTAGTGTTAAGCAGTCCTTTTAAGACGATTTACATATAAATGATCAGGAAATGTATAGAACTAATAGATGTAACATAACCATTTGATTTATAATTAAAGAGTCAAATAGTAAGTTTTAATTATTGTATGATATATAAATAAACGTCCTTTTTCGGGAGGATTTAAATATGAAGGGCCAGAAAATGTATAGAACTAACGAATTAGTGTTAAGCGTCCTTTTAAGACGATTTACATATAAATGATCAGGAAATGTATAGAACTAATGAATTAGTGTTAAGCAATAAATATTTTGCAATCTAATCTATGTTAAAAGACACGGCTATTAAGGACGTATTTACATGAAAATGTTTTCCAACGAAACCATGAACAAACATATCATTACTATCTTTGCGGGATCCAAATTTAGATAGGAATTTTCGTTTTGACACATGTCGACAACAATAATAAGCATAATATATACAATACTGTCCAAACACTCATGAAT
>NW_013670657.1:74133-79041 GCF_000517525.1 Limulus polyphemus | reverse complement strand
CATGAACAAGTATAAAGTGTAACTATGAAACAGTCCATGAACAAGTATAAAGTGTAACTATGAAACAGTCCATGAACAAGTATAAAGTGTAACTATGAAACAGTCCATGAACAAGTATAAAGTGTAACTATGGAACAGTCCATGAACAAGTATATTATGTAACTATGAAACAGTCCATGAACCAATATTAAGTGTAACTACGGAACAGTCCAACCCAGGAAATCGCAATATAGCGATCGCCTTATAATTGTGCGGTTCTATTTCTCTTCCATTATATACAGTGAAAAGCACGAGTTGTCTGAAACTACATTAACTTGGTTCCCAATCAATTAAAATTATGCTTAAAGTTATATGTAGTTTTTAAAAAACCATATGAGCTTACGAGCAATGTCTATGTCCAATCAGTCAGTAGATAATGTTAGTACAGATAACCCTCGTGTAGCTTTGCGTGAACTTCCCAACAAACCAAACCAAGCTTTGGACAAAAATTCTGAAACAAGCAAACAACAACAACGAGATTTGACTGTCACTTCTGTGACGCACTCACGTCTCTATAGTGCAGAGCACAAATGTGCGGTAACGGGACGCGAACCTCGGACCTCCAGGCTTACAGTTCTTCCAGACCATTTAGAATAAAGAATTGTTAAATGGAAGAATTGTTGAAAAGATGTTTGCGAATAAGCCACGCCCATCCCTTTAAAAGACGTTTACGAATAGGCCACACCCATCCATTTAAAAGACGTTTACGAATAGGCCACGCCCATCTCTTTAAAAGACGTTTACGAATAGGCCACGCCCATCCATTTAAAAGACGTTTGCTAATAGGCCACGCCCATCTCTTTCAAAGAGTTTACGAATAGGCCACGCCCATCCAGTTAAAGACGTTTGCGAATAAGCCACGCCCATCCCTTTAAAAGACGTTTGCGAATAGGCCACGCCCATCTCTTTAAGATGATGAGGAGGATATTTCCGAGAGACGTTTCTTTTTCAGATTGCAAGGCATCATTCTTCGTGCTGCCTGCTTTTAAAATGTAGTAGAATGTTTCTTTTCAATTGATTTCCTCGGATCGCAATAAACATTTTTCATTTCTTTAGGGTGAAGAGTAAATAAACCCCAAATGTTAAAAATTTCATCCAACGTAGAATTCGCGTTTCTCCCCCCCCCTCCGAGAATTTGTTCCAAGTAATATGTGCTCCAATCGTGTTTCATTCTTTTCTTTATTTCGTGCTAACCCCGTGCAATATGTTCAGTAACTCGTAATGGTGTTGTTTCAGTGCAAAGCTACACTCCGAGCTGTCTACAACGTTAAATCGAACCCCAGATTTTAGCATTATAAGTCCGTAAATTTACCGATAACCACCCACCAGGGTGTCAATTTGTAAAAAAATTATTTCGAAACAAAACAGTTCTTATTCTTTTGTAGATATGTAAATCGTTTTCTCACGATCTTCCTCATGCAGATGAAACAAGAATAAAATTGTATTTTTGGCAAAGTTACTAATGCTATCTGTCGACGTCCTTAATTTTGAACGTCTAACCAAAGGGAAAACAGCCAGTCAGTAGCACCCTACCACTCAATCAACCATTAAGGAATTGACTGTCGCTCTTATAACGCATCCACAGCGGAAAATGATTAGAACATTTTGTGGTATTGTCAGGAATCGAATGCGGCTCGCCAGCTTCACAATCGATAGGTCTGCCACAGGACCAACTCTTCCCTCAATTTAAACGTTTATCTGTTCACTGCTTATTGATGTGATATTGACTTATTACTTATTATGTGCTATGTATTTTAACCCATTACCTATCCTGATTTAATCAGTTGTTAATCGTGACATTCAGTGTTGACATGAAATCTGCACCTCTTCACGTAACAATTAAAAATAAAAGATGTTCAGACCTCATCACAAAAACGAAAAATAAATGTTCAGACCCCACCCGACAACAATAATAACAATAAATATTCAGACCTCACTCCAAAAACGAAAAATAAATGTTCAGACCTCACCCGAAAACGAAGAACAATTTTTTTTTCAGACTCTACCCGAAAAGAAGGAAAAAAAAATGTTCAGACCTCACCCGAAAACGAAAAAAATTTTTTTTTTAAGACACGACAAAAATATATGCGTATAGATCCTTAATTTTGGTCTAATAGACGACATGATAGTCAGCTAATCGTGTTAGATTGTGAAGCCGAGAGACCATGGTTCACGACCCGTTGTAAAAAAAAAAAATCACGATCCGATCTTTGGGTCTGTGGGTGCGTTATAGGAGTAGCTGTCAAAACTCTAGCACTCGATAGTAGTAGCTCAAAAGTTGGTGGTTGGTGTCCATCTGTTCAAAATATAGAAGTTAGCGCAAATAGCCCTGTGTAGGTTTGCGGCGAATATCACGAAAGAAAGAAACCCATGTACGGAGCTCATGTTTGCCACAAGGGATCGTCGGCTTCACAGTCGGGGAATGTTAATCACCAGGTCATTTCCGACCCGGTTTTTATGGATGAATCTGAAGATTGTGAAAATATCAGTCATATTTCTTGAATTTTTCAGAAAGATAGCAAATATTTTTCAGTTTTTTTTCTAATCTCGATGTTATTATTAACCACAAGGTAAAGAATTACTTTGTTTTCTGAATAAAAAAAAACTGGCACATTCTGGAATAGTGGATAGTGTGTAGATATACCTTTCCGAGTATTAATATTCAACCACCTAGTGTGCAATATTGGAACTTTTTTTAAGGCGCTTTTTTTTAAATATTTTTTTTTATCTATTAAATATCAGCTTTTTCACGATCCTGTCACCCAAATAAAGACGTAGTAACACTTTATTCTAGCTTTTAAATTGAATGAACGGGAACCACAGCTATTATAAAAGCTCACGCAATAAAAGTAATTACAAGCTGAATGTATTCACGTATTTATTGCCACTACACAGGATACATAACACCTTATTCACACTGACACAACAAAT
This sequence comes from Limulus polyphemus, assembly GCF_000517525.1. Lineage (NCBI taxonomy): Eukaryota > Metazoa > Arthropoda > Merostomata > Xiphosura > Limulidae > Limulus > Limulus polyphemus. Next base: position 76,071 of record NW_013670657.1, on the reverse strand, counting down.
ATCTGCTTAAAATAACGTTGAATGATTTGAGAGACTTGCCAGTAGGCCTTCCTCAGAGGATCTTAAGCTCATACTACGCATGCGTCCAATGATTAGATGCCGCGGCTTTCTCTTTTTTCCTGAACAGTCAACGTTTGGAACAACCACAAAAAGCTCTGGCACTCAATGGTTGTTGTTTTATATATCTGTAAATGTTTACGTCGTATTACCTGCTCTTCTGTTTAGTTCGTGTTTCTTCTTGATAGCCATTTTGATTGTGGTGTTTTGGAACAGTGAGGCACACACACACACACACATTCACACAGACAGGTGGATAGTTTAGTTCCGAGTATGGATGGAAATATTTTTTCAATAATGCCAAATATTAACAGAAATAGTCTTTCATTAGGTGAATATAAAGAACACACGAACACAGAAACAAATGTCAGGGTTGAGGATAAGACTAATTAACACCAAACCAGAAGTCATATGTGTAGACAAGCCTCATTAATAAAGGCACAAAGTCAGACTTGAAGTCTACACCCATTAACAAAGGTCCAAAATCAGACTTATAGACTAAGGCGCAAAGTCAGGCTTATAGACTACACTCATTAACAAAGGCCCAAAATCAGACTTGTAGATCAAGGCCCAAAGTCAGGCTTACAGACTACACCCATTAATGAGGGCCCAAAATCAGACTTGTGGACTAAGGGCAAAAAAGTCAGACTCGTCGACTAAAGCCCTAAAATCAGACTTGTAGACTAAGGCCCAAAGTCAAAACAAAACTTACACATGTCATTAACAATAACTCAAAATTCATAGTTCACTAGTTAAGATAAACAACGTCCAACTTGTACGTAAATTACAATTATTATATACCCAAGAAAAAAATATATGACTGGCGTATGAGAATTTAAAGTGTCATTTCCGATTTTTCAGTAAGCCTGCGAACCTCCAATATATCATTGAGTATAAGGGTAACATCGCCCCAAAACTTTGACCGGCTTTTATTACTGCCAGACTACCCTGTTCACTTACTTATTCAATCACTCCAGCAAGCCTAACCCTCAAAATTACCCACGTAAGCTTATACCTAAGGATCGTATATTACGTATAGTTATAGGCTACGTCTGACAGCTCATCTCTTTCGACGTGGACGGTTTCCCATTATCTTCTCCATTTTTCGGGCTTCAGTGCGTTTTTTCTCAAAGTACGTTCTTTGTGGCTAGAGAAAATTATACTGTTACTAGTATACTCTACGTTAGCTTGTGAACTGTTCAAGGCTGATGTGTGCCAAACATCGTGAATCAAGAAAACTTACAACATTCAAGTCAAATTGGATCAGGCCGACGAACGCTCAGATATTTGCAAAAACAAAGGTTGAAATAACTATCTGATAATTTATTGTAACTCATATTTTTAACAGTTAAAAGACAATATCTCCAAATCAACTGACAGTAGGTGACGAATGCAAAGCTTTTGGGATATGTATCTCAGGGCAGGTGTTCGATAAGCAGATAGAAATGGCCATCTTGGCTTTTTCCCTAGAAAGAATAGGAATTTAATAAACATAACTAGGAACACCTTGGGAATTTTCTGGAAAGGGCAGGACTTCACTAAAGAGATATATGACTACCTTGGGGCTGTCCTGGAAAGGGCAGGATATTGCTAAAGAGATATAACATCACCTTGGGCTGTTCTGGAAAGGGCAGGACTTTGCTAAAGAGATATAACATCACCTTGGGCTGTTCTGGAAAGGGCAGGACTTTGCTAAAGAGATATAACAACACCTTGGGCTGTTCTGGAAAGGGTAGAACTTTGCTAAAGAGATATGACATCACCTTAGGCTGTTCTGGAAAGGGTAGGACTTTGCTAAAGATATAAAACATCACCTGGGGGCTGTTCTTGAAAGGGTAGGACTTTGCTAAAGAGATATAACATCACCTTGGGCTGTTCTGG
>NW_013670657.1:70649-73880 GCF_000517525.1 Limulus polyphemus | reverse complement strand
ATAACATCACCTTGGGCTGTTCTAGAAAGGGCAGGACTTTGCTAAAGAGATATAACATCACTTTGGGCTGTTCTGGAAAGAGTATCTATTCTATCTATCTATATAAGCACAGCCTTGCTGTTTGTTGAACGGGTTGAAAATATCACAAAAAGTACAAGATAATTACTTAATTCTCAAATTACTGACTTGTTTGGAAACGGCTCACTACCGGTAGAGGTTTTAATCATATTGGATAATTCCATGGTTCTGCCTGTTATAACATTTAGTGTGAAGAATTTACCACAAAATTTAAACAGGATTCGACCAGTAATTAGTGGGATTAATTGCAATAATAATGATTTTAATATTGGTTTGTGTGTAACACACGTGCTACTGGTAGCTCTACAGCCAACATACTCATGAATATATAAGCAACTTGTAGTATAAATAATTTAGGAAGTCCATTTAAATATTCGATGGGATCCATCGGCACTGTTTAATGTTGGAAGTATCAGATCGCTGGAAAGGGATTAAACAAAAAATTATAGACTTTATTTGGTTTTCACGTCACTAGCTGGTGACCTAGCTATGTAACCCAAAATGGTTGTACCCCCTTCTGACGATAGGGGGGGGGTAAGATTCCAAAACGTTGGGTATTGTACAGTTCAAGTGGTTGATATGCCCTCTTTCACTGTTGGTTAAGAAAATAACAATGTTTGTTATAATTGAAAATGTTGTTAGTCACGTGATAGTTTAGGAATGGCTGAATAACGACGTAAAAATAAACGAGGCAGAGAATGAACCAATATAAAAACCAAGGGAGGTAAACAGCTTCCAAAGTTCTGCATTCAGAACGTTCCAAACGTTCACCGGATTTTCAGGTACACGGACTTTGTAGATCAATCACAAAAATAAACAATAAAGAATCGTGATTCGTCAAGGACAACAACAACGAAAAAAAAAAATCAGCTTAGAATGATTTCTGTTTTGTTTTCTTCGCACGTGTGTTTTGACATACACTTCTTCCCTGGGTTCAAAGTTCAGCACTCCCACTTTTACATATCTCACTTACATGGCAACCGTCAATTATATTCTTATATTAACCCCCCTAGACCCCCCTAGATTGAGCTACCTTTGGTAGCACGGCAGTTCCTCATACTTTCAATATCTCATGGTGAAACGTGTTCTAACGTGGGGGTGATATAAAGTGACGATCAATCCCACTATTAGTAAGTAAAAGAGTAGCCCAAGATTAACGGTGGCTGTTGATGACTAGCTGCCTTCCCTCTAGTCTTTCATTACTAAATTAGGGACAGCTAGCACAGATAGGCATCGTGTAGCTTAGCGCGAAATTCAAACAAACCAAACCCACATCACTGTCTTACTACAGTTAATTCACTTGTTACTAGTCTGTATACACCTGTAGTTGAATCTATAACACACTGTCCTTATTTACGTCCTTACGTAAGTTCTAAGATCGCTATTATGAAAGAGAACCTAATCAAAATTATTAATGTGATTTCATCGCCCACGTGTTTATTAATAACCACGAACAATTCTGCGTATACTGTAGTAAATATCGTCAACACAACCAGGCAGGTTATTTACAAGATCTTTTCTAGTAGGTTTTACCCTAAAAATCATATTTTACTGGCATTGACTGTAACTGGTAAACACCAAAACAAAGTATTGCTGGCATTGATTATAATTGGTAAACACCAAAACAAAGTATTGCTGGCATTGATTATAATTGGTAAACACCAAAACAAAGTATTACTAGCATTGGTTATAATTGGTAAACTCCAAAACAAAGTATTACTGGCATTGATTATAATTGGTAAACACCAAAACAAAGTATTACTGGCATTGACTGTAACTGGTAAACACCAAAACAAAGTATTACTGGCATTGACTGTAACTGGTAAACACCAAAACAAAGTATTACTGGCATTGACTGTAACTGGTAAACACCAAAACAAAGTATTAACTGGCATTGACTGTAACTGGTAAACACCAAAATAAAGTATTACTGGCATTGACTGTAACTGGTAAACACCAAAATAAAGTATTACTAGCATTGACTGTAACTGGTAAACACCAAAACAAAGTATTACTGGCATTGATTATAATTGGTAAACACCAAAACAAAGTATTACTGGCATTGACTGTAACTGGTAAACACCAAAATAAAGTATTACTAGCATTGACTGTAACTGGTAAACACCAAAACAAAGTATTACTGGCATTGATTATAATTGGTAAACACCAAAACAAAGTATTACTGGCATTGATTATAATTGGTAAACTCCAAAATAAAGTATTACTGGTATTGTCTGTAACTGGTAAACACCAAAACAAAGTATTACTGGCATTGACTGTAACTGGTAAACACCAAAATAAAGTATTACTGGCATTGACTGTAACTGGTAAACACCAAAATAAAGTATTACTGGCATTGTCTGTAACTGGTAAACACCAAAACAAATTACTACTGGCATTAGCTATAACTGGTAAACATCAAACAAAATTGGCTCAATATAAATGAAATATATATAAATACTATTAACAAAATGTTTTACAGATTCATGATCAAAGATGTAGTAATAAATGTAAACATTTATTTAAAGATAATAAGTTGTATTCTGAGTGTAAATGTAGTATACAGTAAATGTTAATACTAAGACATAGTTAGGGCTAATTATAGATGATGTTTTAATTTGGTTTAAATATATAAATATGATTTACAATCAATTAAGCCTTATTATTATCAAGGATACAGAACATTTTACCAATTAATATAAAAGTAATGATTTCTGTATCTTTAGGAGAATCTGTTATACATTATGGATTGACAATATATGCTTCAACAAGTAATATTAACTTAATATATATAAATTTAAAAATATGTTTAAGATGATCATCTTAAGTAAGTGTTAAAAACCATATGTATAATACTAGAACATTAGAAAGTGATTGTTAAAACCATATGTATAATACTAGAACATTAGAAAGTAAGTGTTAAAAATCATATGTTCAATACTAGAACATTAGAAAGTAAGTGTTAAAACCATATGTATAATACTAAAACATTAGAAAGTAAGTGTTAAAAATCATATGTTTAATACTAGAACATTAAAAAGTATGTGTTAAAACCATATGTATAATACTAGAACATTAGAAAGTGATTGTTAAAACCATATGTATAATACTAGAACATTAGAAAGTGATTGTTAAAACCATATGTATAATACA
>NW_013670657.1:67751-69795 GCF_000517525.1 Limulus polyphemus | reverse complement strand
ATATGTATAATACTAAAACATTAGAAAGTAAAATGTTAAAAATCATATGTATAATACTAGAACATTAGAAAGTAAGTGTTAAAAATCATATGTATAATACTAGAACATTAGAAAGTGATTGTTAAAACCATATGTATAATACTAGAACATTACAAAGTAAGTGTTAAAAATCATATGTATAATACTAGAACATTAGAAAGTATGTGTTAAAAATCATATGTATAATACTAGAACATTAGAAAGTATGTGTTAAAATCATATGTATAATACTAGAACATTAGAAAGTAAGTGTTAAAACCATATGTATAATACTAAAACATTAGAAAGTAAGTGTTAAAAATCATATGTATAATACTAGAACACTAGTATTCCAGCTTACAATAATAACTGGGAGTCATGGAATATAAATACAGAGTATAAAATACTATATATAATGAACCAACTCCCCCAGGGGGGTTATGGAATATAAATACAGAGTATGAAATACCATATATAATGAACCAACTCCTCAGGGGGTTATGGAATATAAATACAAAGTATGAAATACCATATATAATGAACCAACTCCCCAGGGGGTTATGGAATATAAATACAATTGCAGAGTTAAAAGACAATTAAAAGATTGGTTATTAGCTGATGTTCATAGACAAACTGATTACTATTCATTGAATGGTACTTTCTTCATATAGAATTAATATTATCATTAATTCAATTTTCTTAATATTTATGTTATTGCTTGTTTGTGATAAAAGTACACTAAGTTGTTGATTTCAGATATACGTTAACATAAAATGATGATTGAGATAGACTTCTAATATCAATTTCGCCTTTTTGTGTTTTGTTTGTTTATATTTATTAATATTATTATTTTTTATTGATATGTACATACTGTACGTGAGGAAAAGAAAAGTAAAAAAAAAAGTATTACTGGCACTGATTGTACTTGTTTGTTTGAATTTAAGCACAAAGCTACACAATGGGCTATCTGTGCTCTGCCCATTACCGATATCGAAACCCGGTTTCTAGCGTTGTACGTCCGTAGATATACCGCTGTGCCACCTGGGAACACACTGATTGTAATTCGTAAACATCAAACATATTACTATTGGAATTGAAATACTATCACGAGGAACCCACTTTGAGACTAATAATGGTTGGAGACGGCTTGAATGGGTAATGAAGAAAAACTTTAATATAAGTTTAACATGACAGCAAATGTACAACGTTTCGACAAGGTTTTGTCATCATCAGGTACGTTGTACATTTGCTGTTATGTTAAATTTATATTAAAGTTTTTCTTCATTTCCCATTCAAGCCGTCTTCAAGCATTACTATTGGAATTGACTGTAATTTGTAAACACGACAAAAAAATATTACTGGCATTGAATTTAACTGGTAAACACCAAACAGAGGGTCTTTCTCTGGCTCTAGTGATGTACTCGAATGCTCACTGCGAGGATTAAGCAGAACTGTGGACGGGGGCATGGACCCTTCTTCAAAACAATTAGGATCAGCACCGAGTGACGAGCCTCTTTGGTAAATCAAAGAAACCTGTTGACTTAAGGAGGACTTGGCAACACTTAGTGAACCCAAGAAAGCACTACCAATTAATTATCACTTGACTAGGCAAGTAACCACCAGCCAATACCAGTTAAATATCACTTGAATAGGAAAACTACCGCCAGCAAATACAACTAAAAATTACCTGATTAGGCAGCTACCGCAATAATAATCTCTGATCAGACAAACTACCCCAACAAATACTAATTAAAATACCTGACTAGGCCAACTACTGTCAGCAAAATACCAATTAAATATCCCTGACTAGGCAAATTACTTCAGTAAATACCAACTAAAAATTATCTGATTAGACAAATTACTTCAGTAAATACCAACTAAAAATTACCTGATTAGACAAATTACTTCAGTAAATACCAACTAAAAATTACCTGATTAGACAAATTACTTCAGTAAATACCAACTAAAAATTACCTGATTAGACAAATTACTTCAGTAAATACCAACTAAAAATTACCTGATTAGG
>NW_013670657.1:65130-66774 GCF_000517525.1 Limulus polyphemus | reverse complement strand
ATTAGGGACGGCTAGCGCAGATAGCCCTCGTGTAGCTTTGCGCGAAATTCAAAACAAACAAACTATTACCAGCGGTGGACCTATCATGGTACGGAAGGGAGGAAGAGGTCTCAGAGTACCTGACCCTCCTAGGTCACAAAGACCTAAATTCCGATCAGGAGATCAGGCAGGTGGAAAGAGCACATATAGCTTAGTGTGTGGCTTCGAACAAGGAAAATAAAAACATCAAAATAACAAGCCACTACTATCAAAACGAATCTAATAAATTGTTATTTTGATTCATACATTCAAACCGTACGTAGAGTTTGTGTTTATTTCTTGGAGCGCAAGACAAGAATTGAGATAAAAAAAAATGCTACTTTTTTTTCATTGATTAAACGAGTGTGTACGTTTTTTTATTATTATTATTATTATTCGCACAAGACAACAAAAGGGTCATCCGTACTAGCCATCCCTAATTTTCGACTGATAGACTACAGGCAAGGCGTGTAGTCAACAGTTATCCCCATCAACTCTCTTCGGCTACTCTAATCGAATATTGGGAGTGGCCCTGAAGTGCGGAGCATGTTTATGCGGGAACGGGACACGATCCACGAATCCTTGGATTGACAGTCCAGCACACTAGCCACGCACGGAGACCTGAACATGTCTGTAAAACCAACTTTTCTGCTACTCCATCCTAACTTCTTATGCACGCTGAAAAATCTCGAGCTCATAGCTCTCAGAAAAGGCTCCAAGACAATTAATATTTAAATTCGATGAACACTAAAAAAAAAACAACAAACAAACAAGAAGGATATATTTGTACATCAACATAAGTTACAACACTGTTCTGAAAAATTAGTGTGTGGATGACCAAAAAAGAAAGAAAGAAAAATAAATAAGTAATATGAAATAGATGTTTTTCTGAAGTTTTTTCTGTCGCGTCACTAATGTATTTCGCGAACATTCTTAAATTTCTGACAGAGGTCACGCATGAACCTGATTAATGAGAGGCTCTTTCTTTTCGTGTTGGTTAATTTTTGTTGCTAGGAGTTGTTTTTCATCAATTTTTCTGACATAAATACACAAGAGTAAATAATATTTGTGCAATTTTCCTCAACCGAAGTTTATAAGAAATATATCTTTTTGTCTTTCCCAAGTTTTCTGAAGTAGATTCTCATAATTGCGTTTTTTTTGCAACTTTGGTGTAAACAAGTTAGTTCAAAGTTAATATCGAGTTTTTTTTATTTAGAGTTCTTAGTCACCTAGATCTTTGTAAACTAACCAACTGATTAAAATAAAGCACAGACGAGAATTCTAGCTGCAGAGAGAGATAGAGAGAGAGTCAGGGCCTTTAACTTTATGAATGTAAATATTTTTTTACCTTGTTAATTAAATATTCAAGCTGAAATTCTTTGAGAGAATTTTTTTATTTAAAATCTGTCGGATCTGAACTTGATTATTGTTTATTAACGAATATTTTTAGGGAATTTTCTTCGAGATATTCTTTAACTTTTGGGCCGGGAGTGCCCTATTGGTTAGAGTATGCCGTGCATGCTATGTTATAAGTTTGTTTGTTTTGAATTTCGCGCAAAGCTACACGAGGGCCATCTGCGCTAGCCGTCACTAATTTAGCAGTGTAAGACTAGAGGGAAGGCAGCT
>NW_013670657.1:60500-64564 GCF_000517525.1 Limulus polyphemus | reverse complement strand
TGCGAGTCGAGCGCCCTAACCACCTGGCCATGCCAAGCCCTTGTGTTATAAGAGTGACAGTCAACTTCCTTATTCGGTTCAAAGACCAGTTAAGGCTCTTATGGTAGTGGGTGCTGCTGAATCCTCATTGGTCAGTCGTCTTTCACATGGTCGTTTAATCCCTACGTCACTTAACATACTGTTCAGGTTGAAGATATCAACATCATAAAACAATCTGCTTATTTATTTATGTTTATATAACGTACGGCCCGGCATGGCCAGGTGCGCTCGACTCGCAATCTGTGGGTCGCGGGTTCGAATCCCCGTCACACCAAACATGCTCGCCCTTTCAGCCGTAATGTGACAGTCAATCCCACTATTCGTTGGTAAAAGAGTAGCCCAATAGTTGGCGGTGAGTGGTGATGATTAGCTGCCTTCCCTCTAGTCTTACACTGCTAAATTAGTGACGGCTAGCGCAGATAGCCCTCGTGTAGCTTTGCGCGAAATTCAAAACAAACCAAACAATATAACGTACACTTCTGACTTACTTATCGTTCGGTACATTTTAACACTAACCTTAAATAATGTATGTTTCGTTCATTTCTTTTAGTGCAAAACCTACACAATAGGCTATCTGCGCTCTGTCCACAACGGGAAATCGAACCCCGGATTTTAACGCTGTAAGTTCGTAAACTTACCGCTGACCCACTGTGGAACAATGGATTTCATAGTTTTCTTCATTCTCCAATAGCACTTGAGTTTTTATAAAGTGACGTAATTATGTATATAGTGGAGTTTTAGTATTGAACGAAAAGCCTTCTGGGCCAGTGACAAAATATGGCGGACAAAATGCTATTTTTACAAACTTGAAATCCGTGATGGATAAATTAAAAAGGAATGTAGAATAAAAGAACAACGAAACACATCTGCAGTCTAACGTGAGTTTTATCGTTAAAATTAAGGTATTTAACCGCTCATCACAATAAATCAAAATACACTTTTGTGAATAGCATATGGGAGGTTTTTTTCTTCAAATTCTTCTTTATACTTCTAAATGTATTTCTTTCCCTTTTAGAGATTACGAGACCGTATAGATCAGAAATCAATAATCCAAACTCTGTGAGATTAACTAAGCCTAGCGTGCGAAAGTCTAATCCCTGGAAAATTATTTCAAGGTTTAGCCCTTAAATAACCCAGTTGTTTTTATTCCTTTCTCTGTGGATGGATTATACCGAGTAATTGAAGTTTTTACCTGATATGACCCACACACGAACCAAAAGGATAAAAAAAAAAGATTCGTAATTTTTCATAAATGTTGATACACCCTAATTCCACATGGATCCACAGCTGTTAGAGAGTCTCTAATAACATATGAATCACACAAAGAAAATGATACACCCATATTCCACATGGATCCACAGCTGTTAGAGAGTCTCTAATAACATATGAATCACACAAAGAAAATGATACACCCATATTCCACATGGATCCACAGCTGTTAGAGAGTCTCTAATAACATATGAATCACACAAAGAAAATGAAACCAAAATAGCACCAGTCCTGCCATAAATCCTGCTAGTTATTGCCAGAGTTTCTTATGCGTCTTACATAGAAAATGAGTCAATTAACCACTCCCTTTTCGTCTCATTTTTTCACACTTGGTGTTATAGCAGACAGTAATATAATATTAATCAATGTGATGTAGGCCCGGCATGGCCAAGGTGGTTAGGGCGCTCGACTCGTAATCGCGGGTTCGAATCTCCGTCCCACCAAACATGATCGCCCTTTCAGCCGTGGGGGCGTTATAATGTGACGGTCAATCCCACTATTCGTTGGTAAAAGAGTAGCCCAATAGTTGGCGGTGGGTGGTGATGACTAGCTGTCTTCCCTCTAGTCTTACACTGCTAAATTAGGGACGGCTAGCGCAGATAGCCCTCGTGTATCTTTGCGTGAAATTCATAACAAACAAACAAACAATGTGATGTAATATGTGCGGTGGAAGGTGCAAAAAGCAAGTCGGTAATCTTATTATCTTAGGGTTAACCGAAAATACGACAATTTTATGTATTTATTCCAGATTCGCTGCACACGTGACAAAATGTAATGTGTTATGGGCACCCTTGATTCGTCTTCACGAGCAAGCTGTCACATCGTAACTGAAAAACAAAACAACCGTATAAAAACAAAAAAAAACTCGGAGAAACGTGTTAGAGCAACAATATTACGAACAATTGTTTTCTTTAGTGGAGAGACTTCATGTCTGATAATATGTAAGTGCCTCCTAAAACATCCACTGATATTTATTTGATTGTATATTTACTCAGCTTATCAGCACTTTATATAAAAAAGTGTATTATCACCAGTTGGTAGCACCCGTCGCCTGAAGTGGCTATTCTTAACCAAAAAGCGACATTGACTGCCATTCATCGAACATATCCACACTTGAAAGTGAAAATCATGTTTCGTAGGAACACGTTTCGATCCCTGGATTATCTGGTCCTCAATTCCGTAAGCTAACCATTAAGCCATACACTGGCCGTCTTTATTTGAATAATATTTGTTAGAAAAAGAAAAAAAAGACATACAGATCGCTCGAAAAATTATAAAGATTATAGGTGTACAAAAGATGTATTATGTTTAAGCGCAAAGATGCACAATGGGTTAATAGAGGTGTGTCCGCCGGGGGGCCAGAACCCCAACTTGAAGCGAGAAACACAACATATGATTGTTATATTTAAATGTTTAAAGTTATGTTCGTCACCTAATTGTAATCCTACCAAAATGTAGAGCTACAAAACTAATCGATAATACATACACACATAGACATTGTACACTTGCATCAGAGGTCCTCTAAGGTTTTCATGTCCTTCATGTCCCATCAGCTAATCCATGATAGTGTTACGTCTCCGTTTGTTAATTGATTTTCCGTAACTTCGTTCCGACGAAACTTTAGCGAAACACGTCCTTACTTAATAAAACTGGTTTATTCTTTCTGAATATAACTTTACCGATACACTTATTTTCAACAGTCGCTCTATAACAAACGTTTTAACAACGAACGTTAACTTCAACAATACTTCCTGACTGCAGTTCAATTACTCACTACCTACACACATTGTTGTCACGTTGTGAGCGTCTTATATATATATACCAGACAAACAAATACCTAGTAAATGCTAGGGCATTCACGAAGGAACAAGATAGTTCTAGAAACGTGGCGTGACACTAGTCACGTGACTTCGCTGACGCAACACTGCCCCCACCAATAAGAGTGCAAAAAGAGAAATAATGGAGTCACTTGGAGCTAAATCCGATTTAGTTTGAATAATTCGAATGATTTCAATAATTGATGCAGCCAGCATCATGAACAGTGTTCAAAGCAACACGCGATTTGTGATGGAAGACCACATCATTTTGACCAATCCTCTTCTCCTTTTTTTTTTTGATTTTTGGACGCAAATTGTTCATTAAGGATGCATAGTAATCTCCTGCAAGAGTATGACATCTTTCCAAATGATAATATAGTAAAACGCCCTTGGCATCCCCCAAAATTGATTCCATCTTTCCAAATAATCATCTAGTAAACGCCCTTAGCATGCCCCAAAATTGATTCTATCTTTCCAAATAATCATCTAGTAAACGCCCTTGGCATTCCCCAAAATTGATTCCATCTTTCCAAATAATAATACAGTAAAATGCCCTTGGCATCCCCCAAAATTGATCCCATCTTTCCAAATAATAATATAGTAAAACGCCCTTGGCACCCACCAAAATTGATGCCATGATCTTCCAAGCAGAAGTTTGTGACTTGAACGTCTTTGGGGTTGGTGAAATTGGGTATTTCCATTGCAAACTTTACATTTTTGTCTCTCGGTCAAAGTGATGAATCTCCATTTGATCCATAGCTACAAATCTATTGAAACCTTTGGAATAAGCGTTGGCTCTCAACAACTCGTATCCGTTTCTGCTGAGGTGACCACATCTTTGGAACCCATCTGGGACTAGCCTTACTCATGCCCAAAATGTCACTCAAAATATTTGCTTTTTACCGATTCCCACTTTCTCTGGTAATTTCCTAATAATAA
>NW_013670657.1:55970-59787 GCF_000517525.1 Limulus polyphemus | reverse complement strand
GGTGAACAGGTCCACAGTGCCCTCATCCCCCAAACCATTCAGCTATCTGTGACCAGTGGTGAACAAGTCCACAGTGCTCTCATCCCCAAAACCAATCAGCCATCTGTGGCCAGTGGTGAACAGGTCCACAGTGCCCTCATCCCCCAAACCATTCAGCTATCTGTGACCAGTGGTGAACAAGTCCACAGTGCTCTCATCCCCAAAACCAATCAGCCATCTGTGGCCAGTGGTGAACAGGTCCACAGTGCTCTCATCCCCAAACCAATCAGCTATCTGTGGACAGTGGTGAACAGGTCCACAGTGCCCTCATCCCCCAAACCATTCAGCTATCTGTGACCAGTGGTGAACAAGTCCACAGTGCTCTCATCCCCAAAACCAATCAGCCATCTGTGGCCAGTGGTGAACAGGTCCACAGTGTCTTGATTCTTACTAGCAATCAATATCTGCAGCCAAAGGTGGACGAGTCCAAAGTTTCTTGATTGACACTACTACTCACTATATTTGCGGTCAGTGGTGGACATGATATGTAATAATTTGAATAAGACAAACGAGAATATAGGTGATAAATAAATGTTGTATTTTTTACTTACAATTTGTATTCAAGTGTTATCACTAGATGTAAGAACCAGATATGGCCTATTTATCACATAATTTGATAAAATATACAGTAATCATTCGTCCACTCATAATTTAAGTCGATCATTTTCTAACCTAGTGTCTTAAATTGAAAGCTTATATGTTGCTGAGAATTAACAAAAAAAAAATGTTATTGACTTCAAGAATATTTAGATTACCTTGGAACGCTAGCGCCCTCTACTTGTAAGAAATAAAAAAATAAAAAAAGATACTATCTAATATGTGACACAAAGAAGACTTAACATAATATTAAGTTAGCTTTGTAAAGTTATATGCATTTATATATACATGAAGGATGAATACCAAGAACCTTTGATTATATTTTCATAAGTTTCATACGATAAGTTTCATCTGTCCCGAATAGAACTTATGATTCTCAACGTCCTAGAACATTTTAAACATAAGGCTTGCTTTACGACAATCATGTACATTATAAGCCTAAGTAAACGTAAAGCATATATACAATATCGTTATAGCAACAAAATATATATACAATATTGTTATAGCAACAAAACATATACAATATTGTTATGGCAACAAAATATATATAATATTGTTATAGCAACAAAATATATACAATATTGTTATGGCAACAAAATATATATACAATATTGTTATAGCAACAAAACATATACAATATTGTTATGGCAACAAAATATATATAATATTGTTATGGCAACAAAACATTCTTTAACATTGAAACTCGCTAGAGACAATAATATACTAATTACCTAAATACATGATTTCTTGTATCCAATTTTGTTGTTAAGTTAAAAAGCTACATATTGGGCTATATGTGCTCTGCTCCCCGCAGTTATCGAAACCCAATATTTAGCGTTATAACCCCTGAGATTTAACCACTAAGCCACCGAAGGTCTACTGTGTTCATACTTTGAATCTTAGTATATGTTTATTTTAGAATGTTTGTTGAAAGCTATAGAAATGGAGGGCTGTCTCCGCTATTCGTCCCTAATTTTGATCTGATAGGCTAGAGGTAAGGTTCTACTCAACAACACTCACCGTCAACTTTTGGGCTTCTCTTGTCTGACTGAATAGTGGGATTTCACTGACACTCTTATAGCGCATCAACGGGCCCTAAGTGCATAGCGCGTTTTTTTTTTTCGTGGTAGGGACACGAACCAGGAATTCTCGGACTCACAGTCCGTGTTCGCTAACTACTAGGCCACGCCCGGCCCAAAGAATCTCACATTTGGTTTTCAAAGTAATGATACTGAAAGCAAAATATGAAGACACAAACAGATTTGAAAAAATAATATAACGATGTCATCTGGCATAGTGCTTAGGACGTACTCATATATCGATTTTCGACCCACAAAATCTTAAAAAAAATTCACAAATATGACGATTTGAAATTTACTACTAGTTTACTATTCGATGAAAGAAAAAGGGAAACAAGGAATCAAATCTATGAGACGTTTAACAGATATGGAGTTGAACAGTAAATATCACTGCCCATCAAGCGTGTAGCGTAAACGCTGTTTGAGAAAGGAAGCCATTAACCGATGGGGCAGTTTTCTTCTAATGGGTAGCATTTTGGTGAATTTTTGTTTGTTTGTTTATTTCGAATTATCCCGCAAAGCTACACAAAAGGAGTATTTACACTAAATACTTATTTTAAATTGATAAACTAGACAGCTAATTAACGGTAGCTACCTCAAACTCTTGGGTTACTCTAATCGACTAAAGGGACTTGACCGTTACACTTATAACGCATCCAAGGTCCCAATGTGCAAAGTACGATTTTTTAACGACGGGACGCGAATCGGAAACCCTCAGATAAACAGTTCGACACGCTAGCCACTAAGTAGCGTCCGCCTTCTTAGTCAGGTAGTAGAAAAAGGCAGGTCCGATGGACCTGATGAAGATATACGTCCTAAAGTGAATAATATATTTTACTGTCACCACCAGGCTTTTCTTCGTTAAAAACTGCTCTAACTAGAATTTTACAGAGCTGTTTGTAAACATTTCTAGAAAAGAAACAATAACTCAACTTGTAGTTTTGAATTCACGTATTGTTGAATATGAAAGTAAGCATGACTGACAGCTTATTCCAAACAAAACAACTTTCTGTAAACGTGTTAACTAGAAGTAAAGAGTTGATGTTATACAACTATAAATAACAGTGTAATTTTCATTTTTTCACGTCACCTGTTGGAGTTTCTAAACTATTTGTAATACAGGAGTAAACATATATCGTGAACATAAAGTTAAATAACTAAAAATAAAGAAAATGGCTTTAAATAAATAAACCAGGCCTCCTTAAAACTTTTACTGTCTGGATATTCGGGCCCTGGCATGGCCTGGGGGTTAGAGTGCTCGATTCGCAATCTGCGGGTTCGAATCCTCGTCACCGAACATGCTAGCCCTTTCAGCCATGGGGGCGTTATGAAGTGATGGTCAATCCCACTATTCGTTGATAAAAGAGTAGCGCAAGAGTTGGCGGTGGATGCTTTCAATAACTAGATAGCGCAGATAGCCCTCGTGTAGCTTGGTGCGAAATTAAAACAAAATCTGAATATTCTTTCATGAATACGTCGCTTATTGCACTCATACACACACACAAAGCATAAATCTGGAAAGAAATACGAATAAACAGGACTCGAACTTTTAATCTTTGTGATACTGTTAGTTTACGAAATATATTCGAATAACTTTAAATTTGCAAATAAGAAAGAAAAGGGGGAAAAATTGCTAGTAGCAGTTTCCTCCTTGAGTTGCTAGTGACATTTTCCCCTCGAGTTTAACAAAATTAATTAAGTCAGTAAGAGTCAAGTAAATTAATTTAATTAAAATCAGAACGTCCAAAAAACGTAGTTATCTTATCACATGATTGCGCTCTTCCTTATCAAGAGAATTCGATAACGATGAAAATTACATAATTCAAAGACTAAATATCAGTAATTCACTAACTGATGTAATTCGAAGTCTTAGAAATGTATAGTAATGATTTTTATTCTAAAGAAAGTGTGTGTGTGTGTGTTCCGGAGAATTTCAGTTTCACATAAAAGAGGGAGCTAGTAGTCGTCGTTTTTTAATTAAACTGATATTACTTTTCTTATTGTTATGAATTTCGCGCAAAGCTACACGAGGGCTATCTGCGCTAGCCATCCCTAGTTTAGCAGTGTAAGATTAGAGGGAAGGCAGCTAGTCATCACCACCC
>NW_013670657.1:53033-55932 GCF_000517525.1 Limulus polyphemus | reverse complement strand
CGACCCACAAATTGCGAGTCGAGCGACCTAACCACCCGGCCATGCCGGGGCCCTATTACTATTAAAAACAAAGGGACAAAGGTTTTGTTATCTCATTACTTATCAGAAATATATGATATATATATATGCATATATATATATATCATATATGCATATAACAGTGCAAAAGTTAAAAATATAAAGGCATACCTCAGGTAGATTTGTAAATGCCTGAAAAACCATTCGTTAAAACAAAACAATAGCATAACAGTGAACTCTGATAAAAAAAAAATAAGTCATATTCTACTATACATTCTTAATAGATCTTAATACTACAGAGTTTGAAGAGTTTTTGAGCCAATGTATAGGTATATGTTTGATTCAATCCATTTCTGAGTAGAAAATTTAAAAATCTTAAAAAGACTATATCCCAGATGGGTCTGTTTGGGCAGAGCTCTCCACGCCGCTGCTCTGTTGTAATACCAGGAAAGAGGGGAATTATATGGTTATATATACTAAACAAAGGTGTTTATTTTCCAAGACCTAGTAGAAAATAGCCCGTATTTGTCCATTCGATTCGAAACCGTTTTACGCATAGCTCGCAACAAAATATCTCCAAACGTAGGTTTACTTGGTATCTAACTTTGTATACATATAAATTTCGACCCGTTAACAATACCCCTGTAAACGGTGTTAGAAAGAAAACGGCTGGAAAACACGTTTAGAGTCTATTTCTAAGTAAATCAGAAACACCGAGCCACCGTAATCAGGAAGAGGTGAATATTTTATGATTTTTGTTCTGATTTTAAGACCGCATCTGCCGGTTGAACACTAAAACCGGAAATCCTCTTCTGTCATCCTATTTACATCTTTGATGCTCAGTAGGGAAAATGCGGTGTTCCTCTACTGCGTCTTTGTACGTGTATATTTATATTAAATGGTCTTGCAGATGTTGATGATGGCTGCACAGAAGGACGCAAACATTAGCACAAAATTGAATATCGGCCGACTTTAAGCAAAACTGGCCATTTGCACGTAAAAACCTAACATGCCAAACAAAATGAAACCTTATCAAAATCATTGGAACAGGTTTCGAGGTCAAGTAAGCACGCAAAACGTGAGACTTTATGGAAATAAAAAAAGAAAAATGGTGCTTAAAAAAAGCCTTGTTTGTTGTTAAGCACAAAACCTCACAATGGGTTATCTGCCTTCAATTCATCGTGAGCATCAAAGCCCAGTTTTCAGCATTCTAAGCTCATAAATCGCTAAGCTACTGGGAGGCTTTAGACTAGATTATGGACAACTTCTTCAACGGTTTTCTTTATTGCTCTTTTTTCTTTATTGTTTCTTTCTTTTAGATATTCGCGGAAGGCTACTCAAGGACTATTTGCGTTAACCGTCCTTAATTTTGAGCTGACAGACTAGAAGGAAGACAGCTTGTTAATAGCACCCACCGCCAACTCGTGGGCTACTCTTGTATGACTTAATAGTAGTATATTGCCATCATTCTTATAATGCACCCACAGAGAGCAATGTAAAATCGTGGTCAGTAGATCTAAAGTCTGACACGCTGACCATTGATCCACGACCATACATGGCTTTTATTATAATCGTATTAAAAAGTTGTGACACTAATAATAAAATAATAAAACTTTAAACTAGGAAATGTGATGTTTATTGTTAAAATTTTAAACTGGACAACAGGTGGCGCTCGTTGTGATTTTGTATGGAAATTTTAAACTTTGCAATAGGTGGAACTTATTTTAAGTTTGTTTGTTTTTGATTTTCGCGCAAAGCTACACTAGGGCTATGTACGCTAGCCGTCCCCAATTTAGCAGTGTAAGACTAGAGAGAAAGCAGCTAGTCGTCACCACCCACCGCCAACTCTTGGGCTACTCTTTTACCAACGAATAGTGGGATTGACCGTCACATTATAACGCCCCCCACGGCTGAAAGGGCTAGCATGTTTGGTGTGACGCAGATTGCGAGTCGAGCGCCCTAACCACTTAGCTCATCTATTCTTACGTCAATGTTAAATAATACACATGCTGAATTATAGATAACTCGGAGTTTATTTTAATCAAAACAAGCAACAAGTTGGTTGTGTGGAAAATGACAGGATACTGTACCATCTATTTTATCATAAGTTTTATCCTATCAATTTTTGTTGAGAAAAGAACTGTGAAGTATTCACAGCTTTCTTTGACATTTTCAACGCAAACTTTAGAAATCCTACAATTGAATATCGTACCAGAAGGATTTGGGGCGCGAAATGGCCCCGTGGTAGAACTCTACATTTTTAAACCTGGTCAGTTGGGTTGGAATCCGTGCGACACCACAAAATAGTTACCGCACTTTTAGGCACGGGCGCGTTATAAGAGTGACAGTCAGTTTTGTTGTTGTTGTTAAATGAATAATGGTTCGTGACTAGCTACAGTCACTCTTGTCAGTGGTTCAAATTTAGGGCCGGCGGAAGACAGTACATTATGTTGCTTCTGAAGGCCTAACTTGTTTAATTAACCATTGGCCGTTTCTCATTGGTCAAAAACAGATTTGTTCTGATCTAGAAAGAGTCAAGATGGCCGTGCAAAGTTTCGCGTAATTAATTCACATTTATTTTAAGTTGTCTTTATTTGAATGCAACTTTTACTTCATTTCTCAATTATTTCCCAGACGACCAGCGAACGTTTGAAGGAGAATTACAGATGGCAACAAAACAGTGATAAATTTTAAAAATAGACAGGAGGGAGTGACAGTCTATTCTACGATAAAAAGAAAGAACGTGAAGGATGTTGTAACACTACAAGGATGTAAGGGATGTTGTAGCACTACAAAGATGTAAGAGATGTTGTAGCACTACAAGGATGTAAAGGATGTTGTAGCACTACAAAGATGTAAGAGATGTTGTAGCACTACAAAG
>NW_013670657.1:40937-52349 GCF_000517525.1 Limulus polyphemus | reverse complement strand
TACAAGGATGTTGTAGCACTACAAGGATGTTGTAACACTACAAAGATGTAAAGGATGTTGTAGCACTACAAAGATGTAAGAGATGTTGTAGCACTACAAAGATGTAAAGGATGTTGTAGCACTACAAGGATGTAAAGGATGTTGTAGCACTACAAAGATGTAAAGGATGTTGTAGCACTACAAGGATGTTGTAACACTACAAAGATGTAAAGGATGTTGTAGCACTACAAAGATGTAAGAGATGTTGTAACACTACAAGGATGTAAAGGATGTTGTAGCACTACAAAGATGTAAGAGATGTTGTAGCACTACAAGGATGTAAGGGATGTTGTAGCACTACAAAGATGTAAAGGATGTTGTAGCACTACATGTAAGGATGTTGTAACACTACAAAGATGTAAAGGATGTTGTAGCACTACAAAGATGTAAGAGATGTTGTAGCACTACAAAGATGTAAAGGATGTTGTAGCACTACAAGGATGTAAAGGATGTTGTAGCACTACAAAGATGTATAGGATGTTGTAACACTACAAAGATGTAAAGGATGTTGTAACACTACAAAGATGTAAAGGATGTTGTAGCACTACAAAGATGTAAAGGATGTTGTAGCACTACAATCTAACATATATATAGATAGGGGCTTGACAGGTGGTGTTAAATTCTAACATATATAGAGAGGGTGTTGACAGGATGGTGTGGTGTTACATTCTAGCATATATAGATAGGGTGTTGACAGGACGGTGTAGTGTTACATTCTAACACATAGAGATAGGGTGTTGACAGGACGGTGTGGTGTTACATTCTAAGCATATATAGATAGGGTGTTGACAGGACGGTGTGGTGTTACATTCTAACACATAGAGATAGGGTGTTGACAGGACGGTGTGGTGTTACATTCTAACATATATATAGATAGGGTGTTGACAGGACGGTGCGGTGTTACATTCTAACATATAGAGATAGGGTGTTGACAGGACGGTGTGGTGTTACATTCTAACATATATAGATAGTGTGTTGACAGGACGGTGTAGTGTTACATTCTAAGATTATCAGTCGCAATATATTTACAGTCCAAAAACTTGGACTTATCGATTCGTGCCCAAGAGCCTCAATAGCCGTGACACTTGAAATTCTGTTGGACAGGATTAGTTTGTTTGTAATTAAGCACAAAGCTACACAGTGGGCTATCTGTGCTCTGACCACCACGAGTATAGACCCTCGGATTATAGCGTTGTAAGTCTGCAGACATTCCGCTGTGCTACTGGGGGCGACAGGATTAGAGTAAATTAATCTATTAGACGTTTTTCCTTTGAATGAGCTATATTTTTGTGCACCAGCAACATCAACCTTGGGCGAGCGTACACCCGATTGAATTTTATTACTCATCAGGATCTCTACCAGCCTACCCTCAAACTGAAATTCTTTAAGGAACAGTTCGAGTAAATTAATTCAAAAGACTTTGGTCTTGGTCAAATACATCAATCGAAAGGGTTTGACCTCCTGAGCCCAAAACTGTAATTAGATCTAAAATCGGTCAACAGATGACGGAGCTATGAGCTAAAAGTTTGTTCTCGAAAAAAACAAAAAACAACAACAACAACAACAAAACAAACTCAGAGCAGTCCTATGAGCCGCTATGCAGCGGCTAAAAAAAGGTCTCATACATGAATTTACTCTAATCCTGTATAAAAAAAATCAAGTGCCGCGGCTATTGAAGGTTCCCTCTTGTTTTATTGATGTTTATTGTATTTTCTTCTTCAAGCTGCGAGTTAATTACTTCATAAATATAAATTCTTAAAAAAACTACGATTTTCTGACCTGAGCTACTTTTAAGCACAGATTAAACAACAATTTTAAAAAAACAATACTAATACATGTATATTTTATTTTGTCTTATTTGGGGGTGTTTGCTTCACGGATTTATATAATAAGATTACAAGTTTTATTTGTTCAAAACTGTTCACGTAAAGTTACGACAAGGTCTATGTCTGCACATAGACGTTCCTAATTTTGAACTTATAGACCAGAAGGCTGCTATTCAAAAGTATTAACCGCCAACTCTTGGGATACCCTAATATGCCGAGAAACATGAGCTCTTAGACACTGGGGGGGGGGGGAGGGTAAGAGGGATCTCATAGCTAAGTTTGTTTGTAATTAAGCACAAAGCAACACAATGAGCTGGCTATCTGTGCTCTATGTCTGCGGACTTACAACGCTAGAATCCGGGTTTCGATACCTGTGGTGGGCATCGCTGTGCCACTGTAATATGCGGGTAAAGTTTTCCCCCCATCTTTAAGATATGCCTTAGAAACACACCATTAGGTAAGATTTACCATAGCTTGTAATAAAGGGAACTCATCCTTCGCTTATAATCTGCTATTTAAATCAACTTAATGTATCTTCCATACGAATATTGAAACTACAACAAATGGGGCTAATTGATCCGTTGACTTCTCATAAATATTAATTTATTTTGTACTAATTAAATATGAGAGCTTGTTTAAAAATGGGGGCATTTTGAGTAATAAGTTTAGCAACCGAGTGGGACGGTTTGTTTGTTTGTTTATAATTAGGCACAAAGCTACACAATGGGTTATCTGTGCTCTGACCACCACGGGTATCGAAACCCGGTTTATAGCGTTAAGTAGGATGAAGAATAAACGTTGTCCACAGCCGGGCATTTCGTTTCGTCCGAAAAATAAATATTCTGTTGTTTTTGTTTTTCTGATTCTGCGCAGTATTACAAGTTTTTGATATTTTAAATCTTATCCGATGCCGTGTTTCTAATGAGTTTGGGGGGGGGGGTACATCCTTCATGATCCCCTTTTATGTGAGTTTTTTTTATGCAGGATTTGAAACGCGTGCTTTAAAAATTGAGTTTTATTTAAAACAACGTGGCAACGACGCAGTAATGGGTTTTTAAAACCATATCAATTCGGTTATCCTTGGCATTCAGTTCACGCTAAAAACTAAAAGGGTGGTTGTTTGAAGATTTTTGAACACGACTGTTAATGGGGATAACGGCTTCCTCTCGACATTAGTGTACAGAAAGCCGTTTTCTGTTGTCATGCCAACACGTATAGGTAACCGCGTCATTCCTGGTCACAAACATTGTACGCTTTCTCTACGTTTGTTTGAAAAGATTTAGATATCTGTGCCTATCATAAAGATTTGATGTCAGAGATGAACTATTTAAACCGTTGATAAAGGATTTTATCCTAACGTTATTGGCAGGGTTTATAATATGTACTGAACCAACTTCAGTATGATACAAAGAACATGTTAATACTTATTCGGGTAATACGAGGATACACTTGCCCTATTTTCAGGGTATTTCCACACAAATAAGTAATATATTTAAAAATCACATTTTATAAGTTAAGAATATTTATTATCGATCTGAAAGATAGCATAGAACAGGGTGATGAAAGTATATCTATAAGATCCCTCGTAAGTGTGGTTGAATTTACATTGATCATATTATCGATCTGAAAGATAGATCAATGTAAATTCAACCACACGTACACACGGGATCTTATAGATACTACTTTCATTGCCCTGTTCTATGCTATCTTTCAGATCGATAATATGATCAATGTAAATTCAACCACACGTACACACGGGATCTTATAGATACTACTTTCATCACCCTGTTCTATGAAGACATTTAGAAATTTAAACTTTAGATTTAAGGAACATAAACATGCCTCAGATATACATAAACTTAACGAATCAACTTTGGTGAGCACGTGGCGAACACCGCTTAGTGTATCAGTTGGCATAACGTATAACTAGTATAACATTGTGTAAAATTATTTTGATCCTGTTTTTATAGAAATTAATTTTGGAAATCTGTTTTGTAAATGTAGAGGGCGCAACAAATTAGTTAGTTATGTGAATTATTTAAATATTTTACGTGCGTCTATCTGTTAAGGAACAGATTGTATATTATTGTAACTCCTTCCTTCTCCTGACGACTGCGCTGAACATTATCACAATACCATGTAGACAATGCCTAATGGGGCTTGAAGTCTTTTGTTTTTATCAAAGTTTTATCGTGCAGTGTATAGTAATGTTGTGATCTCATCAATCTTTACACAATAATGTTAATTAAGAAAAAGGAATTTCACTTTTGACATACATTATTTTACATTTCTGTTTTTATCAGTCCTGTTTGGTATGAAGCGCAAACACGCCGAACAATACAAATATACAATTAGATATTCAGCGTTGACCTCAGGAATTCTTATTTTATTTGCACTCTTACTGAATCCTAGGTAATAACCCTTGTTACGTTGTTTTTGCATTACTCACAATATGTAAATTTTGTCCATTGTCTGCAGTTTTAATCGACATACCCTTTCCTTGCTATGTACAATTCATGGGGTAATATTAACTTTTATATTTTCACTAGCTTTACTTATGTATGATCGCACTATTAGTCCGTGTTCACAATACGGTTCCACGTAGCAGTCATACATATACACACACTTAATCCTATATTTACATACAAAACCTTTTTAAAAAATAGAGCTACGTTTGTGTCTATGATTCAGTTAGCCTAGCACTGTTTGGTTTGTTAGATTCTTATTTATGATGTTTAAAGAGGAGAGGTACTTCGGGCTTGGTTCATCATGTATTATGTAACTGTCTAGTTTGCTCATCAGTTCATTTTTATTATAATATTTAAACCAGTTATCCAGGAGTCTGTGTGATAGAGTTGGTATGTTTGATAAGTTGTGTAGAAATTCTGAATTTGTTGATCGTGGAATTCTATATGCTTTCGTTAAAATATAGTTTTGTATCTGTTGTAGTTTGTTTATGTGTGTTTTTGATACATTTATCCATGTTATACAGGCATATTCTACGACTAGTCTTATGTATATTCTGTAAATTTTTAATATGTTTTCTGGTAAAGCTCCTTGTTTGTTGCCACTCTATCTTTTTCAAATTCTGGTTTTTATGCTGTTACTTTGTGGTATCCAATTACATTTTGAGTCAAATGTAATCCCTATGAATTTTTCTGATGTTGCTATCTGTAAGAGAGTCCCGTCTAGATATAACTGTGGTATTAATTTGCTTGTTTTATACGATTTTGTAAATAATATGACTTTTGTTTTGTGTGCATTAATTTTAATTCTTCACTTATTACAGTACAATTATGTTTCTATAACACTAGTGGTCGTATATTGTATGTTGCTGTTGTTGGATTTGGGGCCCTCGACTCGCAATCTGTGGATCGCGGGTTCGAATCCTACCGCCAAACATGCTTGCCATTTTCAGCCGTGGAGTCGGTATAATGTGACACTCAATCCCACACTTCGTTAGTAAAGAGTAACCCAAGAGTTGGCGGTGGGTGATATTGACTAGCCGCCTTATCTCTAGCCTATCACTTCTAAATAACTTAGACAGCCCTTGAGTAGCTTTGTGCGATGTATATAAATGATCTAATCAATATAAGCAATCATATCATCAATGAATATATTCAAGAAAATTACGCTGTCAAAATTTAATTAACATAAACTTCGTTACCTCCATTTAATTCTGATCGATATTTGCATATTTATATTCAATTTGAAAGTAATTTATCCGCTATAGTACGAATCAAAGCAGCGACTATAGTTTCCGAATTCTCTGCATACATTATCTTGAGATATTCAGTCACTTTGGAGAAATTTACAGCACTAATTTCCCAGTTGTCTAGGCTTACCAAATTAAGTTCATAACTTACAGGCATGTGTTTATTTACAAACGTCTTGTAATAAATTGTTATCACATGGTTTCGTTGCTATATATTTTGCACTATTTTAAAAGTTAGCTTAAAAATTCCATATAGTTCTGAGCCACTTGTACGATGATAGGTTTCACTTTGAAACCTCTCGCATTTCCTCACCGTACAGCTGTCCCTAGAGGTTCTCTATGCTTTTGAAGCATAAGTTGCCCCTCTTAGGGGATAGGGGGAATATGAGGGGACGTTCATTCATCATAACGTACGAGTTTTCCGTATAAATGATTTATAAATAAAGTTCCTCTATTTCATTAATTCCATTTTGTAAAATTAACGTGATTCAGTGCATTACTTCTAATGTTGATGAAAATATTCTCCACGACGGGTATGGCAAGAGATTTCATTGTAGAATTCGTTTTTTTTTATACCGTCAGTACAGGTTTATATTAGACAAGACACAGTTAACTACCATAACAGACAGACTTAGGTGAACGTATTTGCTTTGTTTTTATAACTTATACGTTGAACTGACTTGGTTTGAAAGATAGAATAATTAACGACAATTAATAAATTCACCAATATTCCAAAATATTCAATGTCTATAACATTGCCATATATTGGTAAGGTAAACCTGTTTTTCATGTTAAACAACAAAAACCACCATAAAAAACAACAACAACAACAACAACAAAAAACAAAAACAGATGCTTAGTCCCTTTCACAAAGCACTTTAAAACCAGTAAGTGTTTTAATTATAAAACTTCAAATGTGGTTCACTACTCAAGTCATCAATTGTGGTTTACCACTCAAGTCATCAACTATGGCTTAGCACTGAACACATCAACTGTGGCTTACCACTCAAGTCATCAACTATGGCTCAGCACTGAACACATCAACTGTGGCTTACCACTCAAGTCATCAACTATGGCTCAGCACTGAACACATCAACTGTGGCTTACCACTGAAGTCATCAATTATGGTGTACCACAGAAGATATCAACTGTGGCTTACCGCTTGTTGTTAAGTCTCGAGAGTAACTGGACTCTAGACCTATCGTCCTCGTAGCTTTTCTTGTTGTTAAGTCTCGAGAGTAACTGGGCTATAGGCCTATCGTTCTCGTAGCTTTTCTTGTTGTTAAGTCTTGAGAGTAACTGGGCTCTAGACCTATCCTTCTCGTAGCTTTCTTAGAGCTATCCCTCAAAATTTCCTGGCTGTTGCTGATATCTTTGCTA
The DNA here is from genome assembly GCF_000517525.1 of Limulus polyphemus. Taxonomy (NCBI): domain Eukaryota; kingdom Metazoa; phylum Arthropoda; class Merostomata; order Xiphosura; family Limulidae; genus Limulus; species Limulus polyphemus. Next base: position 45,389 of record NW_013670657.1, on the reverse strand, counting down.
TAGTTTTTCTTCCAACTAGCCAGAGTGACAGCCTATTCTTTGGTTGTATTAGTGGCTAAGGCTTGTTTCGCATATTCAACATTACTGTTTCTAACTTTATATCTATTCTTGCACTAATGCTCTCTTTGCTGGGTTTGGTTTGATTGCAATTAAGCACAAAGCTACACAATGGGCTATCTGTGCTCTGCCCACCACGGGTATTGAAACCCGGATTCTAGCGTTGTAAGTCCGCAGACATACCGCTGTGCCACTGGGGGCTCTTTGCTGGGACAAACATTTTTCAAGGTTATCAACATAAGATTATCACATTTTCATTCGTTTTTTTTCCTTGAAAGGCATATTTTAAAAATCACACTGTTTCAAGTACAACCTTAGATTTCAATAGGTCACACTTAGTTTAAAAACAATGCAAAGGTAAATTATACAAAGTATCCATATTTTATTTTCATTCCAGAGTGGTCGAGCAAAGATGTGTCAGACTTCGGCAGTGGTAGCGTTCGTCCTCACGTAGGAAACTCACATGATAGAATTGCTTTGTCCAACACAAAACCCTAGAGTCAAATGTATAGAACAGTAAAACTTCATTTTCGAAGGTTAGATCATAGTTAGAACCTAGATCTAGAGAATCTACGTAGTCCACGTTTTTATGTTTTTGTTTATCTAGCTGATACAGCTACAAGCTGATCATGTAGCGCGTGCACATAAGCAATTGTGCACCCGTACGTGATATAAGAGCGGGTTGTTACTTGGCAACTCACAGAGTGCACTTGTAATAATAGAATACCGCTACTAGAAAACTAAGAAAAATGCTTTTGTTTAGACTTACGTAAGGTGAAAGTAGGGGAGAGCTATGCCTCTCCAACAGTGTTAGTTAGTCAGCTAGTCACATTGAAAAATGTGTGGTTTTGTGAAACTTTTGTTTCTACTCTACCACCTTTCTCAAGTGCTTTGGTGGCTTGTTACTCTGCAACTGGTTTGTTTAATACCCAACAGTATGTGTAAAGTGTTTATAAAGTTTTGTTTACATGCTGTTTACAGTGTGTTTGCAATTTTAATTTGTACTGCACATCTGGTCCATTGCTACTATAAATACTACTATACTTATGATATACAAAATGTACCTCTCAGACCCGTTATAAAAAAATAAAGAACATTTTACTAAGCTATTGAGTGCATTCAATACTTGCATTTTTAGTTAATTTGATGTAGTTTCATTACTTACACGAATACAAATCAATGAATCTATTGATTTTGCTATTTTTGCAAGATGAAAATCCAAGAACACAATTTCCCGTATTTCAATTTAATGAGGAATTTTACGATTACACTAAGTGTGGGTAATTTATTAACACCTGTTGTAACTAACATTTTTATGAACATGCTTCGTAAAGTGTGGATAATATAGAATCATGTTTTTATCTTGACAAATAGTTGAACAATTTGTAGTATTTTTAAATTCATTACAACCTAATAATAAATTATATATTTGCTTATATCGTAGTAAGTATGGTTAATATTGCTTTTCAAACGAAAGGAAGGAAAACATCCCGATCTTTACTTGAACAGGTCGTCACCTCATCGTAAAATATTTAAAAAATAGGGATAATAAAACTTTTTTTTTGCCTATAGAAAAAACTAATTACAATTCAAAAGATGAGTTGGATATGGAAGTACATTATCTGACAAATGTGTTGGTGAAAAGGGATGATTATCCTATTAGTGTGGTTAGAAAATACTTAAGTTCACAGTTTATTATGTAATTCCTTATGTACCAGGCTTATAAAAACGATAAAAAGACTGAGGGAAAAATATAAAGGATGCAGAGACTTCCAACTGTAGGTAATTTTTTTACCAGGAAAAAAATTTAATATAATCTTAAAAAATATAATCAAATTAACTATAGTGAAGAAGTGTGAGTGTGTGTTTGTTATAGCAAAGAGGAATCGAACCCCTAATTTTAGCTTACCACTGTCCCATCGGGGGACTAAGTTGAGAAAGTAGAATGTATGGACTGTAATACTATCTACAGAGGGGAGACTGGTAGGAATTTATGTCCTAAAATAGTTGAACATGGTCATGCTCCGCCACATGTCTACCAACAATCTACAGATCCGGAACATTATTGTAAAAATAAGATTATTAAATTTATTTGTTGAGAAACCTATTGTTGATAAACGTAAAATAAAGGAATACAAACCTTTGATAAATAACATACAATTAGCTCAAGGTTATGTTTGTGGCATCACCAAGAGATATATTTAATTTTCGTGTTCAGTTGTGCTAAGTACCCGGACAGTGCCACCCTAACAGTAGCGAAATGTATATATATATATATATATTTCTATCCCATTTTAGCCGTTTTCTGAATTTTTAAAATTTTGTAGTATGGGGATTCCTCAAGCATCTATATTTATACACGACATTTGTGTATCGACTTAGCCGTTCTCGAAATATCGTTGGTCTAATATGAACATAGATAAGAGGACACGGATAAGAATGACGTAACGGAAGCAACGTTGTTCTCAAGAGTTAGGTATGAATTGGCCTTGTACTTCAGAAAGATAGTTGGTTGGAAGGGAGTCAGTCATCAATGATCCACTTCATAGAAAAATAAGGAACTGATAACTCGCGAATAATACTTTACTAACCCTTTAGCATTTTTTATTGGGGGAGGGGAACTCTCATTTTTACCTTTTTTTTTCAGATTCGTCGAATCCTTCTGACAATATCACATGCATCGTTGCGTTGTCGTTTTTTTTTTGTTGTGTGTGTGTGTGTGTGTGTTGAATTGTATTTGTTCTTTATATTTATGGCAAAGCTGCCGCCGTTTCTAAATTTGAACTCCTGGCCAGAGGGAAAGCAGTCAGTCAGTCAGCAGCAACTTGCCACCCGCCATCCAAACTAAGAGATTGACTGCCACTCTTATAACGCATCCGAAGTTTAAAATGGTATTGCACGAATTCGAACTCGGCTCACCAACTCTGAAATCCAGGGCCCAGGGTTCAATTGTTTCCCAACCAATGAAAGTATTAATAATGGTTGGAGACGGCTTGAATGGGTAATGAAGAAAAATTCTAATATAAGTTTAACATAACAATGAAAGTATTATATCTCGAACGAACCTGTACATAATTGGTTGACAGCGCTTTCGCAGTACAGAGGTTGCTCTTCAGCCAACTGGTCGTCTAATGTAATGGTTCTTTGTTTTTTTTATTTCGCGCAAAGCTACACGAGAGCTATCTGCGCTAGCCGTCCATAATTTAGCAGTGTAAGACTAGAGAGAAGGCAGCTAGTCATCACCACTCACCGCCAACTCTTGAGCTACTCTTTTACCAACGAATAGTGCGATTGACCGTCACATTATAACGCCCCCACGGCTGAAAGGGCGAGCACGTTTGGTGGGACGGGGATTCGAACCCGTGACCCGCAGATTGCCAGTCGAGCTCCCTAACCACCAGTCCATGCCGGGGCCCTAATGTAATGTATCTTTATGTAACTAGTTCAGTAAATTCAAATATTATTCCATTACTTTCCTGTCTTCACTTTTAGTATTTATGTACTACGCGCGAGACTCGTTTTTTCTCAGTCTGGGAATATGATAACTTACAAGTTTCATCGTAAGATATAAGAGATGAGGAACTGAGTAAATTATTTTTAAGTAACCAATTATAATTCATTTTATCTTAAGATATTTTTTAAGCACAAAGCTATACAATGAGCTGGCTATCTATGTTGCTCCGACCACGGATATCGAAATCAAGTTACAGACTTACTGCTGAGCCACCACAGGCCTTAACTCCAGAGTTGTACCATTTGCACATTTACTTTCAATGGTACAACTAGTTATTTTAACATAGACAATTTACTCCAGAGTTGTACAATGTGCACATTTACTTTCAATGGTACAACTAGTTATTTTCACCTAGACAATTTACTCCAGAGTTGTACAATGTGCACGTTTACTTTCAATGGTACAACTAGTTATTTTCACCTAGACAATTCACTCCAGAGTTGTACAATGTGCATATTCACTCTCAATGGTACAACTAGTTATTTTCACCTAGACAATTCACTCCAGAGTTGTACAATGTGCATGTTTACTTTCAATGGTACAACTAGTTATTTTCACCTAGACAATTCACTCCAGAGTTGTACAATGTGCATGTTTACTTTCAATGGTACAACTAGTTATTTTCACCTAGACAATTCACTCCAGAGTTGTACAATGTGCATGTTTACTTTCAATGGTACAACTAGTTATTTTCACCTAGACAATTCACTCCAGAGTTTTACAATGTTCATATTAACTTTCAATGGTACAACTAGTTATTTTCACCAAGACAATTTACTCCAGAGTTGTACAATGTTCATATTAACTTTCAATGGTACAACTAGTTATTTTCACCAAGACAATTTACTCCAGAGTTGTACAATGTTCATATTAACTTTCAA
>NW_013670657.1:29369-39998 GCF_000517525.1 Limulus polyphemus | reverse complement strand
ACTTACGTGCACGTGGACTAAATTAACATATCAGAAACTTCTAAGGTTCAAGTGCAGCTTTCGCCAATTTTGAACTATAGAAGAGAGGGAAGCAGCCAGCCAGCAGCCGCCGCCGCCAGGTGGGTTTTATCCAGCTTTTTGAACCGAATAACGGGATTTTGTGTGTTTGTCTCATAGGAAAGCCATACCGAGCTATCTGCTGTGTCCACCGAGGGGAATCGAACCCCTGATTTTAGTGATGTAAATCCGTAGCGGGGGGACTAACAGGATTGACTGTCTACTTTAAAGCGTGCCCGTATTTGAAAGTACGTAGCGTTTTCTGCAGCACCACGTCTCGAACCCTGGACCCTTCGAACCGTAGTCCGAAATCAGAGAAGAGACTAAATAAATCATTTCATTCTTCGTGTTAACAGAAAAATTCCAATTTGAAATCTCAACACACAGTTTAACAGCACGTAGATTACGTTTGCACGTCTTCCTTAATAATCAATGCACAACACAAGACCTACAGCATTAAAAACTTTTCTTCTGAAGCCAACTTATTAAAGATAGAAATTATCAATAAAATAAACTTAATAATAACAGGCACTTTATTTTTAACAACACAACGAAGAACAGTACATTTTAAAGGACGTGATAGGGGTGAAATAAACGAAGATGTAACGCTGGGGAATAAAACTAATCTACAGTTAGCGTGCTTGTATCATGTATTATGTATATCGTACACATTGTATATAATTTTCGCGTACTTTGCTTCTATACGGGATTTGGCATAAAACCGCTTGGTCCAGAGCTGTTAGAGTTTCTCCGCTCAAATGTGAATCTGTCTCTTCCAAGGTAGACAGGGACGTACGAGAGCCAGCCCAGGCTCTGGGGTCAGTAATACCATCGGGCTCCCCTTTCATTTTATTTATTAACTTTTGCTGATTTTTCAAATTTCTTCATGAATCCATGAAAGAGCAGCAGCCGTTTTAGTTCATTAAGTAGTGTGCATTGCTAGTGAGCTTTGGAATATCCCACTGTCGGGCTCCCCAACAGAACATAACTAATGGAATTAGCAGTAGTTTACATGTGTGATAATGTTGCAAGATAACTAATGGAATTAGTAGTAGTTTACAAGTGTGATAATGTTGCTAGATAACTAATGGAATTAGCAGTAGTTTACAAGTGTGATAATGTTGCTAGATAACTAATGGAATTAGCAGTAATTTATATGTGTGATAATGTTGCTAGATAACTAATGGAATTAGCAGTAGTTTACAAGTGTGATAATGTTGGTAGATAACTAATGGAATTAGCAGTAGTTTACAAGTGTGATAATGTTGGTAGATAACTAATGGAATTAGCAGTAGTTTACATGTGTCATAATGTTGCTAGATAACTGATGGAATTACCAGTAGTTTACAAGTGTGATAATGTTGCTAGGTGACTAATGGAATTAGCAGTAGTTTACAAGTGTGATAATGTTGCTAGATAACTAATGGAATTAGTTCTAGCAACATTATCACACTTGTAAACTACTGTAAACTACTGCTAATTCCATTAGTTATCTAGCAACATTATCACACTTGTAAACTACTGCTAATTCCATTAGTTAATGTGTGATAATGTTGCTAGGTAACTGATGGAATTAGCAGTAGTTTACAAATGTCACTCGGTACATATGATAAATTGTAACAATACCTTTCTAAAGAATATATAGAAGATAAACAAATAAGTTATACATATAGAGGAGTCACAAACAATGAGAAATTGCAACAAAATTATCAATGTAACAATACATTTCGAAAGAATATATAGAGGAATTCAATAATCATTCTCAATATTGTATATCCGGATTACTTTGATTATAGAATATCCATGTATTTGTTTTATCCGGAACTTTACTATATAAGGCAAAAAAAAGAAAAAAAATATTTAATACCAAAGTTTGTACTGGGATTCTCATAGTTTCGTAAGTCTCCATACTAAGATTATTGCGTTCTTTTTTTTGTTCAAAGGAAAAAATCACTAAACTAGAACTGTCCAACAATATACTGTTTTACCGATAATAAGTGAAAAAGGATTGTTTAAAAAGTAAATCAAGGCTCATTATAAGTACGTCAAGAACTAACTAGAAAGCTCCTTTCATGCTTAAAAGTGGAATTGATTTTCTGTTTCACCATCTTGTTATCGGTTCAACAAACAACGTTCTGGAACATGTATTTATATTGTTTACGTGGATAAAGTCTGTTGAAAACTGAACAATGTGAGGGTACTGCTAAACCTCGGATATTTGTGAGTTATGATGTTGAAACTCTAATATTGTGAGGGTACTTTTGAAGCTTTACTACTGTAAGCGTCCCGTTTAAAACTGAATTGTATTGAAAACGAATCCATCTACTCTTCACTCATTTCATTAGTCTCGAAATAATTCTTTTATCATTTTAATAAAAACTACGCAGAAAAATGAAATGTTATTGTAAACAAATGAATGTGTGCACTCTGAAAGAGACTCAAATAACACTCTTGAGTCTTTTCATTGTATTCTAGTTTTCAATTCTTTCGGCTGAACAAAGAATAAAAGATATTTAGTGGTAACGAACGTATATTTTTCTTCATGTTTTAAGTCCAATTAGGTAATATACGAAAAACTACTTGGTAAATTTTATTTTGCTTTTGGCAAAAACTCAATGTCATAAATCTTCTGAATTAAAATTTGTTGCTGTTATACCACCGAAGTTATAAAAAGATAAATTATAAAAGCAAAACTTTCTAACAAATAAACATAAACACCATGGTTGTCCTAAGAACAATCATGTGATACTTTTGTTTCTAAGTGACGATGTATATCGTTTAGCATTATTGAAAAAGTAGCGTAAGAATGTTCTCGACAGAGTGACAATGGGAATAAGCCTTTTGTAGTTAGTAATTTTTGAAGCTCAGTTTATGGTATTGTGACGGTTATGCTGTGCAATGTATGGTTTAACTGGAATGTTGTAATGACACTGGTGAGTTTGAATATGGCGCGCTCACTGTACCTAACTTTGAACTGATAAACTAGAAGAAGAGCAGCTCATAAATGCACCGAAAGGGGGTCGGAGCAAGTGAGGTTTACTCCGACCCTCGTGTAGTATCAACAATCAACATTCACAGTCGACACAGCACAGTCCGGAAAAAGGAAGAGGTCCCAGCGCACCTGACCCTTCTAGGTCACAAAGACCTAAATTCCGATCAGAAGGAAAGAGAGCAGCTCATAAGCAGCATCCACCACCAACTGTTGATATATCCTAATCAAATAGTGGGGTTTGACCGTCACTTTTATAACACACTCATGCCCTCAAAGCGTGGAACGTGCTTTTGTGACAGCGGGACGCGTACCACGTATTCTAAGATTTACAGTTCGGCACACTAACCATAGTCATCAGACTTGTTTGTTTTTAAGCAAAGCCACATTGGGTTATCTGCTGTGTTCATCGACGGGAATCGAGCCTCGTATTTTAGTGTTCTAAGTCCGTAGAGTTACCGCTGTCCCACCGAGGGACATTACAAACTTAATAGGCCAAAAACTTTAAAAAATACCACACCGTGTTTGGATTGTTCAATGAATTTTAGATACACTCGAGAAGATTTTGCGAGCCCAATCCCAAGCAATCTTTGCGATTTTTTATAAGGGTAATATTTATAATTTCGAAAAAATATATATATTACAGTATATTTCTTTAAATAAACATTTAATATCTAAAAGGATATGAACAATGAGATATAATAACAACAACAAAATTTACATTCAATATTGTAAATAAATTCAGGGGCGGATCTCTGTGTGTGTGTGTGTGTTCGGTTCTCCAAATTCACAGCCAGTTCTCTCGATTTCTGTGTCGTTCTCTAATTTTCGCTCGTTTATCTGTTAGCCGGAATGATTCATACTTTTATTGTTGCCCTTCCTCAGTTCGTTTCGTTTTCCGCATACCGTAATACTTAATTTCAATGGTGGTTTATTCTTGAACCGCTGGAAGGCGACACTGGAGCAAAAGGGTGGGTAAAAAGGCATATATATACGGTTAAATATTTACTAAAAGGACTGTAGGGTGATTAAAATGAATTTGATATTCTAGTGTTGTTACAGCCGACTATCTTCGTAGAGAAATGTTTCATGTTAAGTTTATGAATGTACGACTACCCTTGTTCATATTTGTACTCTGAATTCCTGAAAACTTAACGATAGCTTAGTAAGCTAATAAATTTGGTTTGGTTTCTTTTGAATTTCGCGCAAAGCTACACGAGGGCTATCTGCGCTAGCCGTCCCTAATTTAGCAGTGTAAGACTAGAGAGAAGGCAGCTAGTCATCACCATCCACCGCCAACTCTTGGGCTACTCTTTTACCGAAGAATAGTGGGATTGGCCGTAACATTATAACGCTCCCACGGCTGAAAGGGCGAGCATGTTTGTTGGGACGGGGATTCGAACCCGCGACCCGCAGATTGCGAGTCGAGCTTCTTAACCACCTGGCCACGCCGGGCCAGGTAAAGGATAACCTCCTACAATGACACATGTAATATTCATACATACGTTTTAAGTACGCAATAACATTTAATAATCACGAAATAATACATTGAGTTTACTGCGCTTGTTGGCGACATGTAAGACCACTTGTGATTATGTGTATTCCCCGCGAGCTTCCAGGATTTTCGATAAAATGTCTGCACTCCCTCCCTCTTATGATTTGTGGCTGTATTCTACGAATTACTGCTGATAAACTGTCCCCCCCCCCCCAGTGGCACAGCGACAATATGCTAATCTACTTGGCATCAGTAACAACAGATTTATTCATTGTAACCTTTAAAATATTTTGCATACAAGTACTGAAACAAATTAAGTATGTCTGCGGATTTACAACGCTACAAACCGGGTTGCGATACCCGTGGTGGGCAGAGCACAGATAGCCCATTGTGTAGCTTTGTGCTTAATTACAAACAAACTAGTACAGTATTAAACGAAAGGCCTCGTCGGCACTATATATTTTACATAGAACGCGAATGATTCCATCCATTTTAAGCGGTAGCAAACAGGGACAGTTTGAGGATTAAGTACCGTTTTTATGAGCATGAACGAAAATAATGTACAAATACCGAATTGTATTCAATTCAAAGGAGTTATATCAAGTTTTTGCGTTAAAAAAAAACAACACAAAAACTCCACTTTCTGTTTTTATCCGACTATCAATTTCTAAAATATTTCTTATGGTTATATTTTGGCTTTACAGTACGTTAAATACTAACTCACAACTAACAAAAACTGGATATGCTTGCGTGCGGGGCGTATCGTAGATGTTACTGTTTCGGGCTGCGTATCGTAATGTCTATGGTTCGCGAACCTACGTCACTCAACGTACACCTTACTTTCAGCAGTGGTTACGTCATACGAGTGAATCAGTACTGTTATTCGGTTCAAGGAGCCGAACAAAGCCTTTGTAATGAAAGATGTCGATTTCTAGCTGTTCCACATTAGATTGAAAACACAAATGTGATACAAGAATGTACCACAGTAGTGTTTGTATTGATTCTAAGTTTATTATGTAGTTCCGAATACGTGACACAAAACACATGGCCCAGAAAAAAAAAAAAAGGCTTAGTATTTTCCCAGCCGAGCGAGCGAAACCTTTCGACGATGGCGAGAGAGCGTGAACAGTTCCGTGGTGACACAAAGAAACCTCGGTTACTTGCAAACTAGCGGGCAGGTTTCAAGTCAGTTCTGGTTTGAATCCCAAGGTGGTCAAAATCGTGGAGATCCTCAAATTTTGTTGTTCTTTTTCCTTTTAAATCCTTCGAACGTGATTACACATTCACAAACACTGTTGTTTTGTGTGTTTTTGTTCATAAAAAAATCTAGTCCGCGTGTGTCTCGTGGTATTTGGTCTTGTTATTAATACATATTTCTTATAATTGTGAATAGCACGTTGTGTCCAGTCTCTTTCTCGTTTCTAGGCCTAACATCAACCGTTATTAACTTGGCATCGTTTTGCGATAACCGTATCTTGACGAGCGTGGTATTTTCAGCGGACTTATCCAACCGATATATGTGGGAAGACAGTTTATTTGTGAATACCATACCAATACCGTTGTTTCTCGGTATTGTAGTCTTTAGTTGCTCGTTGAGTAGCACGTGTCAGGCGATTAGATTTTAGTCACTGGGATTTCGCTATAAAGCATGTAATTGAATAATTAAATATATCTAATATCCTTTATTTTTCTGCCTATCTGCAAGTAATTAATGTAAATTGCATTATTTTCTATAATTCAAAATAAAATAAAACGCGACAAATCTTTAATTAGACAGCTAGCTACCGAATGAGTTCGATCTCTTTAATTCCCAAACCAGATTTAATCAAATTAATGAATTCAAAAAATTTTTAGCAGGAATAAATTTCGGTTTTTACTTTATAATCTATTCACCCATAGATATGTCTATCTATCTATATGTTTGTCTAACTGTTTGTGTATATGTCTGTCTAGTTGTTTGTCTGCCTTTATGTCTATCTATCTATATGTTTGTCTATTTATTATACGTCTGCATTTATGTATATCTATCTATATGTTTGTCTAACTGTTTGTGTATATGTCTGTCTAGTTGTTTGTCTGCCTTTATGTCTATCTATCTATATATGTTTGTCTACTTGTTATATGTCTGCATTTATGTATATCTGTCTATATGTTTGTCTAACTGTTTGTGTATATGTCTGTCTAGTTGTTTGTCTGCCTTTATGTCTATCTATCTATATGTTTGTCTAACTGTTTGTGTATATGTCTGTCTAGTTGTTTGTCTGCCTTTATGTCTATCTATCTATATGTTTGTCTATTTATTATACGTCTGCATTTATATCTATCTACATATTTGTCTAACTGTTTGTTTGTTTTTAATTATGCACAAAGCTACACAAGGGCTATCTGTGCTCTGCCCACTACGGGTATCGAAACCCGGATTCTAGCGTTGTAAGTCCGCAGACATACCGCTGTGCCACTGGGGGCTTGTTTATATGTCTGCATTTATATTTATCTATCTATATGTTTGTCTATTTATCTACATGTCTGCATTTATATCTATCTATCTATATGTTTGTCTAACTGTTCGTCTATATGTCTGTTTAACTGTTCGTCTATATGTCTGTCTAACAGTTTGTATACATGTCTGTTTAATTGTTTATCTATGTCTGCTTTTATGTCTATCCAACTGTTTGTCTGTATGCCTTCATTTATGCTTATCTAACTATATATGTTTGTCCAACCATTTTTTCTATACGTCTGCCTTTATATCTATATGACAGTCAGTTTGTCTTCAAGTCTATCGTTTTCTACTTATATTATATAGACTATATTTCTGTCTATTTGCTCGTCTGTTTACACTTGTCTATTTTCATTATATAAAATATGTTTTTAAACTAGTAACAACCAAGAAGTAATAGTTCATGTGAAGTCTAACAAGACGACTTAGTGCCTAACCAGAGATTAGTAAATAAAAAAAAGATTATTCAAGCTGGTCAACGATGCAGAAGTTGCGTTTGAGAATCTTCCTTCCCAGAGATGACACTTCCTCGTGAGTGGAAATGATAAATGGCATTAAATTTCTCGTCATTATCAAGCACCATTGAAAGTGGTGTTTGTCGTGGGTCGTAAGTACACACATAAAAGTGACAGAAAGACAAACAAACATGAAGATAGTTACGAAACGTTTCACTATTTGAGTTGTAGTAACTCTTAACTTAAGCCCTCAGGTTTAATCTATAACCTTTCTGGTGCATAACATAGCCCCAACCAAGTCACACACATCTTTTATGAGCACTTCAGCAAAGTATATATTTTTAGATGATGAAATTAATGGAAAGTTGAATTTTCTAATAGTAATATAATGTTTTTTAATGTATCATCAGTGCTAAGAGAGGGGGGCAGTTTGAATTGAATCTTAATCGATAAGGTTGCACAAATAAACATTACTTATCGTAATTGGAATTAGTTTTTGGTTTGTTGGGAGTTAACATATCGATAACGTATTAACACTCACTTACATACCAGAGATAAACGTTAATTTGTACATTAAACCTCATTAGAAACTTTAATCATAACATCTTTATACAGATCTCTGTCATTAATGATTTGAAAACCCGTAGGTTGGTATATACAATTATTGTTTGGCTGTTCTCGGATATTCGCGCAAAGCTACTCAAGGTACATTTGCTGTTGTATTAAAGTTTTTCTTCATTACCCATTCAAGCCGTCTCCAGCCATTATTAGTCTCAAAGTGTGTTCCTCGTCATCGAATTTAAAGGTTTATCTGTGTTCTGCCCACCACGGGTATTGAAACCCGGTTTCTAGCGTTGTAAGTTCGCAGACATACCGCTGTGCTACTGGGGGTCAATTTTGAACTGACAGACTAGAGAAAACGCAGTTAGTCAATAGCACCTACCGCCAACTCTTGGACTACTCTTATATGAAAGACTAAAGGATTTGACTGTCACCCCTATAATGCACCCATGGCTTCACTTTTGTGTGTGTGTGTGTGTGTGTGTTAACAGGACATAAACGCCGGACCAGCAGATCTACAGTCTAGCACGCTACCTACTGGGCCACAGCCGGTCTACATAGTATTATAATACTCATAAATCTACTAATAATTAAACTTAAGCAATGTTTAATATCCGGCATATTTTCCCACACATTAATCAGGTAATCTTGTAATTGTTGCTGAGATGCTAGCTGTAGTCATAAGGCTCTAAGTTGCCTGTCGAGACGTCTTCATGCGTGTTAAAATCAGGACGTTGGAGCCTTTTATATGCCTTCCAAGTTGTAGTGGCTTTTCAGGTGTTACATAGCGCTAAACCCTCTAAAATATTGCTTTTACATCCTAAAATACCCAATTTATATAGAAGTAAGAGGTTGTCCCGCAGAACTAAGACGACCTGGAATAAATACAAGACGTATTTGGCTATCATGCCAAATACCTGACCGAACAAGACCATGAACGGTTCTTATGCAAGGGGTTTTTCAATTATAATATTGCACCCGTCAAAAGAACAGTCTTTGTTCATTGCTGTCTTCAGTTACTTCCTATAAGTAAATCGTCGGGAATAAGTGTCTAGCGCGTGACGTCACAAAATGTCTGTTTCACAAAACGCCGCCATATTGGGCATCAAACATTCGCTTCTAGCAATTCATGCGAACAGAAGATTCTGTAAAGTTCTACAGGCTATCATTGGCGTACACATCGCCTTGGGTAAAATATACAGATCAGAAACCCCCATGGCTATCCAGTTTCTCGATATAACTTTATTAGCGTCCATCGCCGATACCATTTGTCAGGTAAGAAGATACCAGAAGAAAAAAAGCTCACCTGAGAAGAATGATAGCAGTCGATGTCCATTATGGCAGCGTAAACTATAGAAGACCTTAACCCAAGGAACAGGTTATGTAATGTTCGTTGCTATGACGATGCCCCCGACGAAGAATATCTTCCAGTGTTTGTTTATTTGTCCCTAGCAAAATTGTTGAACTATCCAACGAATAACGAATCTCAAGACCAGCAACAAAACTTTGTATGGACTGATCAGACTGATTGATCTGTTACTATATCCTGGTGAATGAAGAAATATCACTACTCTGACAACAATCTCGCACCCTTTAAATACCATTTGTCCTTATAGGTGTGGCCCGGTATGGCCAGGTGGTTAAGGCACACGACTCGCAATCTGAGGGTCGCGGGTTCGAATCCCTGTCACACCAAACATGCTCGTCCTTTCAGCCGTGGGGGCGTTATAATGTGACGGTCAATCCCACTATTTGTTGGTAAAAGAGCAGCCCAAGAGTTGGCGGTGGGTGGTGATGACTAGCTGCCTTCCCTCTAGTCTTACACTGCTAAATTAGGGACGGCTAGCGCAGATAGCCCTCGTGTAGCTTTGCGCGAAATTCAAAAACAAACAAACCTTATAGTTGTTTAGTACGTGCGCGAATCCTTATGTTTAGGGGGTTCCAATCCCGATAGTCAGGATCTTTGGGACGTGTATATTATCTCGAAACACGTCTGAACGGTACATAAAATGAATAGTTAAAAAAAAAATTAAAAATAAAGCCAATTTTCATATAATACTTTTTTTTTACCTACCAGAACAGTGGGAATTCGTTATTCTCCGTCCATAAAATAAAACAGAAAAAAAAATCGTTTTAAAGACATATGGCTTAAAATCACGTTAGGCCCCCTGGTGGTTTATAATGCTAAAAAATGTGCTTAACAAACAAGTATGGGTTTTTTTTTTCCCGACTTGATATACGTTGGTCTCTTAATTTGAATACGGCAAACCGTATGAATAATGGTAATGGCCGAGTTCCTGATAACGTTCTTTAGCACTCACTTCCTCTGTCAATAGAAAAATTTCTCTTTAACTTTAGGTACGACATCCAATTGTAGCTTCCTAACATTGTGTCCACTAGGGTTAAACCTACATGTCCAACCCATGTATATAACAGGTTTACATTTTATTTACTTGTATTTCTTTATTTCATTTCGCAACATCTGGACTGACTTTAACGCTTGACGTCAATGGACCACCTAGTTAATCGTGACACATTTTATACCTGTTTGGAAAGTCTGTTATTTCACTAA
>NW_013670657.1:27176-28369 GCF_000517525.1 Limulus polyphemus | reverse complement strand
AATCGTGACACATTTTATAACTGTTTGGAAGGTCTGTTGTTTCACTAACATCTGGACTGACTTTAACGCTTGACGTCAATGGACCACCTAGTTAATCGTGACACATTTTATAACTGTTTGGAAGGTCTGTTGTTTCACTAACATCTGGACTGACTTTAACGCTTGACGTCAATGGACCACCTAGTTAATCGTGACACATTTTATAACTGTTTGGAAGGTCTGTTGTTTCACTAACATCTGGACTGACTTTAACGCTTGACGTCAATGGACCACTAGTTAATCGTGACACATTCTATACCTGTCTGGAAAGCTTGTTGTTTCACTAACATCTGGACTGACTTTAACGCTTGATGTCAGTGGACCACCTAGTTAATCGTGACACATTTTATACCTGTTTGGAAAGCTTGTTGTTTCACTAACATCTGCACTGACTTTAACGCTTGACGTCAATGGACTACCTTGCCAATCGTGACACATTTTATAACTGTTTGGAAGGTCTGTTGTTTCACTAACATCTGGACTGACTTTAACGCTTGACGTCAATGGACCACCTAGTTAATCGTGACACATTTTATAACTGTTTGGAAGGTCTGTTGTTTCACTAACATCTGGACTGACTTTAACGCTTGACGTCAATGGACCACCTAGTTAATCGTGACACATTTTATAACTGTTTGGAAGGTCTGTTGTTTCACTAACATCTGGACTGACTTTAACGCTTGATGTCAGTAGACTACCTAGCATATCGTGACACATTTTATAACTGTTTGGAAGGTCTGTTGTTTCACTAACATCTGGACTTACTTTAACGAGTTGTTACTGACACTGTTTTGATTATTTCTGATTTGTTCCTATGTGACAACACAGTATGCGGATTATTATTAAAAACTGTTGATCCTCAATCTATGACAGTGAAATAATCCATAATGTAGACTGCGGATTATTATTAAAAACTGTTGATCCTCAAACTATGACAGTGAAATAATCCATAATGTAGACTGAGGATTATTATTAAAAACTGTTGATCCTCAATCTATGACAGTGAAATAATCCACAATGTAGACTGAGAATTATTATTAAAAACTGTTGATCCTCAAACTATGACAGTGAAATAATCCATAATGTAGACTGCGGATTATTTTTAAAAACTGTTGATCCTCAAACTATGACAGTGAAATAATCCATTTCAGTGG
>NW_013670657.1:22902-26336 GCF_000517525.1 Limulus polyphemus | reverse complement strand
GGATAGTGGGATTGACCGTCACATTATAACGCCCCCACGGCTGAAAGAGCGAGCATGTTTTGTGTGATGAGGATTCGAACCCGCAACCCTCAGATTGCGAGTCGAGTGCACTAACCACCTGGCCATGCCGGGCCAAGACTAGGCCTAAAACAATAAGTGTTGTACGTGGAAAATAAACAGATAGAGATTTAGTAAAACGTACAAAGTGGGAACTTAAAAAAAAAACAATGTTGCAGTGAAAGATATATCTGCAGAAGTTTTCTCTACGCTTAAGAAAAGAGAGTTCAGAAGAAAAACAAAAAAAAGAAAAAAAGAAACGTAAATGAGTCTCAAGATTTAAAATGCAACCCGGCGAACATCTGGCAAGAATCCCTGAAATCATTTTTTTTTTGTTTTCTTTTTACATTTCTGGAGTGAACTGTGAATCTGGTGTAATGTGATTACTCACTCATGCTTCATCTGCCCATCCAGGATAGCGAGAGATTATCAATAAACTAGTTGGAATTCTGTGATGGTAAACATTTCTTACCTTTTGTGCGCTATTGCTGGCTGAAATAGAGTGTGTTCAGTGTCATATTTTAATATAAAAAACAATAACAAACAAAGTGAAAAACAAAACAAAAAACAGTTAACAGGAAAGTTCACAGAAACCCATATCTTCCAAAGAGATTTTGGAGTTAAAGATTTTATGATAATGACTCTTTTTTTTTATTAGGCAGCATGCAGCCTAAAACATACTCACGTATTTAATATAGTAAAACATTGTGTATCCTTGGGTAACCTTTTAATTTTCTTGATTTGTTTGGTTTCTCTTTGAATAAGAAAGATTCACATACTTGTACGAATGGCAAAATATCTGTTAGTATAACAAGGAGAAAGACGCAAGATTTTAGGTAGAATCTATTTATGTTCGTGAAATGTTTTTCGAAATTGGAAGCAACGTGAAACGTGACATATTTAATAATAAAAACAAGGTGAGTTCAAATGATAAGAAAACCAAAACCAAACTTATATTAAAAGTTTAAAACGCATTAGTCCCGTTCCCATTACAAATCGAATATAAAAAATATCAGTAACAAGTGCAAACAAGAAGAAGCGATTCATGATGATGATTTGTTAGCAATAGATGATGAAGATTTTGTTAACGACACATGATGATGATTTGTTAGCGGCCCATGATGACGATTTATTAGTTGTTCATGATGATTTGTTATCGACTTGATGATGGATTGTTAACAACTTATGATGATGATTTGTTAGCAGCTCATGATGATTTGTTAGCGGCCCATGATGATGATTTATCAGTGGCTCATGATGATTTGTTATCGACTTGATGATGGATTGTTAACAACTTATGATGATGATTTGTTAGCAATAGATGATGAAGATTTTGTTAACGACACATGATGATGATGAATTGTTAACAACTTATGATGATGATTTGTTAGCGGCCCATGATGAATTGCTTTTGTTTGTTTTGTTTTTGAATTTCGCGCAAAGCTACACGAGGGCTATCTGCGCTAGCCGTCCCTAATTTAGCAGTGTAAGACTAGAAGGAAGGCAGCTAGTCATCACCACCCACCGCCAACTCTTGGGCTACTCTTTTACCAACGAATAGTGGGATTGACCACCAAATTATAGCACTCCCACGGCTGAAAGGGCGAGCGTGTTTGGTGTGAGAGGGGTTCGAACTTGATGACTTGTTAGTGCCTCATTATGAATTATCAGGAGCTCATGGTTATGGCTTGTAAGGGACTCGTAAGTTTGTTTGAAGTTAAGCACAAAGCTACACAATGGGCTATCTGTGCTCTGCTCACCACGGGTATCGAAACTCGGATTCTAGCGTTGTATATCCGCAGACATACCGCTGTGCTACTGGGGGGGGGGACAGCGGCTCATAAGCAACTGTTAGCAGCTCATGATGATGATGTCTCAGCGACTTATGATGATGAGCTTGTTAGCGACTTATGGTGATAATATGTTAGCGAGTTATGGTGACAATGTGTTATCAACTCATGATGATGATGTGTTAGAGACTTATGATGATGATGTGTTAGCGACTTATGGTGATGATGTGTTAGCGACTTATGGTGATGATGTGTTAGAGACTTATGATGATGATGTGTTAGAGACTTATGATGATGATGTGTTAGAGACTTATGATGATGATGTGTTAGCGACTTATGGTGATGATGTGTTAGCGACTTATGGTGATGATGTGTTAGCGACTTATGATGATGATGATGTGTTAGCGACTTATGATGATGATGATGTGTTAGCGACTTATGATGATGATGTGTTAGAGACTTATGATGCTGATGTGTTAGCGACTTATGATGATGATGATGATGTGTTAGCGACTTATGATGATGATGTGTTAGCGACTTATGATGATGATGTGTTAGCGACTTATGGTGATAATGTGTTAGCGGCTTATGGTGATGATGTGTTAGCGACTTGCGATGATGATGTGTTAGTGGTTCATGTGGAATGTTTAGCAGCTCATCATGACGATTTGTTACCTTATATCTTAGCCTATTTAAATAATTTTTATGGATGAAAATAGGTTTATATAAATATCCAGCCAATTTCCTTCCTCGCTAACCAAACAATGGAAGCTGTAATTTCGAGACATTGTAATTAATTAACTGGCGAACGATACTGTCAGTTTTCACTTCTTCACAAAAAGTTTACATTTACGCCAAAAAATATTGAATTATTCTGGAACACTTTTAACAAGAGCAGTTTGATTGGTGAAAATAATTTTTGTTATCAAATGTTGGTTTAGTTTAGTAAACGTGTGTTAATAATTCATATTTAGTTGAAATCACTGTTGTGGTATAAACACTCCGTTAAGTTCTTAGTGACCTCTGGAGGTCACAAGAGATAGTTTTTATTGCGTTTCACGAAAAGTTACTCGAGAGTTATTTGCGCTAACCGTCTCTAATTTCTAAGGGATAGACTATAAAGAAAGCAGCTGGTCAAAACTACCAGCCGCCAACACTTGGGCTACTCTTGTCAGACCGAATAGAGGGTTTTATTGTTACTCTTATAGCTCGTCTACGACTTCAAAGTGCCGAGTTTGATTTTTGGTGTGTGACGATAACGGGACGCGAACTGCGGAACCTCAGCTCCACAGTCTCGCACGCTTCGCCTCAGGTTATGAAAGGCACCAATAATTAATTAAATATCACACCCTCTTTATATCTCACATATTCAAAATTGTAAACAATTTCTGTGCGTCACAGAAGTTACGGGTTAACTTGGTATAGAATAACTGAACTTACACTCAGGCAAAATATACATAAACGTTCAATTATATGTCGCGCGTGTGTGTGTGTGGCTACTATTTCGCGATCATAGAAACTAACTATAACAAACTAACTAACTTTTTATTACTGTAATTAGTTCACTGCTTGATGTCCCATTCGGTT
>NW_013670657.1:15442-21908 GCF_000517525.1 Limulus polyphemus | reverse complement strand
GTCACAAATGGTAATAACTGTGACTTCAAAATACATTACAGTTAGATAATGTCACAAATGGTAATAACTGACTCTGTAGTGTATTTTGTTAGATAATGTCACAAATGTTAATAACTGTGACTCTGTAATGTATTTTGTTAGATAATGTCACAAATGGTAATAACTGTGACTCTGTAGTGTATTTTGCTAGATAATGTCACAAATGTTAATAACTGTGACTCTGTAATGTATTTTGTTAGATAATGTCACAAATGTTAATAACTGTGACTCTGTAATGTATTTTGTTAGATAATGTCACAAATGTTAATAACTGTGACTCTGTAATGTATTTTGTTACATAATGTCACAAATGGTAATAACTGTGACTCTGTAATGTATTTTGTTACATAATGTCCCAAATGGTAATAATAAACGAGGAATACTCTTTTCTTCTACACCATCATTTGATAATTTAGCAGTGCTTAAGACTAGAGGGAAGGCAGCTAGTTATCACCACCGCCAACTCTTGGGCTACTCTTTTACCAACGAATAGTGGGATTGACCGCACATTATAACGCCCCAACGGCTGAAAGGGCGAGCATGTTTGGTGCGACGGGGATTCGAACCCGCGACCTTCAGATTGCGAGTCATCTGGCCATGCCGGGCCGACAGGGAGGGATTTGAGGTCTAGGTTATACCAAAATATCAAGTTACATGATGACAGTTATGTACATACATGCGACAGGGATTTGAGGTCTAGGTTACATCAAGTATTAAGAGTATTATGCGGATGAAAACGCCACAACAATCAGATGCTGCAAACAAGGGCGCAAATGTTTTTTTTTTTTTGGCATAATTTTTATGAGCCAGTTGAAAAAAAAACCAACAGCAAGTTTTCATAATCAATACTGCACAGTATTATACATTTCTCACAATCAACGTGCTGCAGCAATGAAACGTTGAAATAAAGGGTTTCATGCAGAATGGTACCTCTCCACCTACTGGTAACGAGACGAAACGAGTCTTGTGGGAGCACTTTCAAAGTAGAATCATTTTACGTTACTTTTCCTGTGAATGACCACTTCTTTCATCAGACCTAACAACATCCGATTTCTTGTTGTTGTTGTTTTTTTTTGAGGGGGGGAGGAGGGTACCCGAAGTAACGTGGCACAATTCCTGACCTCAAGGATGTAACTGTCCAGTAAGCGACCACCATACCAGCTGGGATGTGCCTTGTTGCTGTAATGTCCGTTGTCACACTGATGCAATACATTCTGGACATTAGACGAGCACATTTTGAACCGTTGCTGTCATTGATAAGACATTACATCATAGTGGCGCCCCTGGTGCTAACAAATGACAACTGCGGCATTTGGACCCCTATGATATCCTTTATGTGCAATACCACCTTACACGAGCACATTTTGAAACGTTGCTGTCATTGATAAGACATTACATCATAGTGGCGCCCCTGGTGCTAACAAATGACAACTGCGGCATTTGGACCCCTATGATATCCTTTATGTGCAATAACACCCTTCTTATGCGATGAAGTGAGGGGAACTCTCTTTATAAGCACCCTTTATAATGTATGTAATGTTTCCAGACATAGTTGTGTGTGTGTGGCAACTTATTGTCAAATACATCGTGACTATCCTCTACTGGATCCCAACCCTGAATTTTCCCCGCCTTTATACGGTATCGTTTGGTTCGAAACTGGCCTTCATATGTTATTAATTCGACCTTCTCATGAACATACGAATGGTCATTTTGTAGTATTGTGTGTTATTATTTAAAATACAGGCCACTCGTTGCTGTCAGCGTCAATAAAAGGCACCAGACTTTCGTACCCTTTGTAATTCTATTTCACTGATAAGGCCTGGTTCAAAAATTCAATAAATTACACATTTAAAATATCAAACAAGATATTTGCACGAATAGAATATGTATGAATTTCTCTACAAATAGCATCATAGTTAATATATATGTATATACCAGTAACAACAAAATAATGATTACATAGAACAGACCAATCATTAAAATGTTTTGTTCCACGAATGGTGGCTCTTCATAATAGTAATAACTGAAGATCTGGGACTCATCAGTGTCAAATCTAGATACCACACACATACACATATATATATATATACAATGTTAGGCTTAGAAATAACTGGAATCGTTGTATTCATGTCTACAGTTATATCTTTCACGCTTTCTAAAACGCTTCATTTTGTAATGCTAAACTTTACAGTGGTGCAAATGTTAATAACTGTGACTCTGTAATGTGTTTTGTTAGATAATGTCACAAATGGTAATAACTGTGACTCTGTAATGTATTTTGTTAGATAGTATCACAAATGGTAATAACTGTGACTCTGTAATGTATTTTGTTAGATAATGTCGCAAATGGTAATAACTGTGACTCTGTAATGTATTTTGTTCGATAATGTCACAAATGGTAATAATTGTGACTCTGTAATGTATTTTGTTAGATAATGTCACGAGTGGTAATAACTGTGACTCTGTAGTGTATTTTGTTAGATAATGTCACAAATGATGATAACTGTGACTGTAATGTATTTTGTTAGATAATATCACAAATGTTAATAACTGTGCCTCTGTAATGTATTTTGTTAGATAATGTCACAAATGTTAATAACTCTGACTCTGTAATGTATTTTGTTAAATAATGTCACAAATGTTAATAACTGTGACTCTGTAATGCATTTTGTTAGATAATGTCACAAATGGTAATAACTGTGACTCTAATGTATTTTGTTAGATAATGTCACAAATGTTAATAACCGTGACTCTCTAATGTATTTTGTTAGATAATGTCACAAATGGTAATAACTGTGACTGTAATGTATTTTGTTAGATAATGTCACAAATGGTAATAACTGTGACTCTGTAATGAATTTTGTTAAATAATGTCACAAATGGTAATAACCGTGACTCTGCAATGTATTTTGTTAGATAATGTCACAAATGTTAATAACTGTGACTCTGTAATGTATTTTGTTATATAATGTCACAAATGGTAATAACCGTGATTCTGTAATGTATTTTGCTAGATAATGTCACAAATGTTAATAACCGTGACTCTGTAATGTATTTTGTTAGATAATGTCACAAATGTTAATAACCGTGACTCTGTAATGTATTTTGTTAGATAATGTCACAAATGTTAATAACTGTGACTCTGTAATGTATTTTGTTATATAATGTCACAAATGGTAATAACTGTGACTCTGTAATGTATTTTGTTAGATAATGTCACAAATGTTAATAACTGTGACTCTGTAATGTATTTTGTTATATAATGTCACAAATGGTAATAACCGTGATTCTGTAATGTATTTTGTCTAGATAATGTCACAAATGTTAATAACCGTGACTCTGTAATGTATTTTGTTAGATAATGTCACAAATGTTAATAACTGTGACTCTGTAATGTATTTTGCTAGATAATGTCACAAATGTTAATAACTGTGACTCTGTAATGTATTTTGTTAGAGAATGTCACAAATATTAATAACCGTGACTCTGTAATGTATTTTGCTAGATAATGTCACAAATGGTAATAACTGTGACTCTGTAATGTATTTTGTTAGAGAATGTCACAAATGGTAATAACTGTGACTCTGTAATGTATTTTGTTAGAGAATGTCACAAATGTAATAACTGTGACTCTGTAATGTATTTTGTTAGAGAATGTCACAAATGGTAATAACTGTGACTGTGTAATGTATTTTGTTAGATAATGTCACAAATGGTAATAACTGTGACTCTGTAATGTATTTTGTTAAATAATGTCACAAATGGTAATAACTGTGACTCTGTAATGTATTTTGTTAGATAATGTCACAAGTGGTAATAACTGTGACTCTGTAGTGTATTTTGTTAGATAATGTCACAAATGGTAATAACTGTGACTCTGTAATGAATTTTGTTAGATAATGTCACAAATATTAATAACTGTGACTCTGTAATGAATTTTGTTAGATAATGTCACAAATATTAATAACCGTGACTCTGTAATGTATTTTGTAATAAACGAGGAACACCCTTCATTTCTTCACCATCATTTGATAATTTAGCAGTGAAAGATTAGAGGGAAAGCAGCTAGTCATCACCACCCACCGCCAACTCTTAGGGCTACTCTTTTATCAACGAATATTGGGATTGATCGTCACATTATAACGCCCCCACGGCTGAAAGGGCGAGCATGTTTGGTGGGACGGGGATTCGGACCCGCGACCCGCAGGTTACGAGTCTAGTGCCCTAATTACCGGGCAATGCCGGACCCAGATTTCAAGGAAGTGGATAATTTGTAGTAAACAACAACAAAAACACACACACACACACACACAAAACGACTGATATATTGAAGTGAGTCGTAATGGTTAAGCAAAACCTAAGGGATATATCGTTTATATTATCATTATCAATAATGGCCACGAATAATTATTGCTTATTTTAAGAGCTTTACAAACTGAGTAACAAAGTCTGTATACTTGTTTACTTTTTATCTTTTACTCTTTTCCCCCTCACCTACTCTCCCACTGTACGTATCCTTGCGTGAGCAAGTATATTCATAATTAAAAGATAATGACAAGTATGAACTCGCATTGAAATAGAAAATCTACATTGAAAAATAGAACGTTTTCCTATTGGATACATTTAAACATAATGATAACGTTTTGAAGTCAGTTAGTAATTTCCACAAGCAGGCTATTCTTGCTTCAATCTGTAAAATCGATAATGCATTTATAGACAATGACGATGATTTTCACTCGTGAGGAAAGTCATTAATTTAATCGATTGATGTGGATGATGATAGTCTGGATGGAAAAGTATAGGTTTTGGTTTTTATATCTTAGTAGTTATCCTTAAATTTTTTTCCTCTTTCTTTCAGTACAGTTTACGATGAATTGGAAACAAATGCAAAAGCTCTTAACATTGGCAAAGGATTGTGACTTAATGGCTTTGAGAAAGTCTTCTAATAAATATCTTCAAGGTGTTTACTTCGAAAAACAGAGGACTGAATACGCTTTATTAAAACGATTCTGAATATGCGAATGAGCAAGTCACGTGACAACCACAGCCAATATAAAGTCGTGGTGAAATATTATGTAACAGCCCTTTCCGACACAAAATATTCGCATACTTAGATCATAAAGTTCCGATCAGGGATTTAGAATTTCCAAGACAGGTATATCACTTGTACGTAATGTGTATCAACTAGGGTGGCTAGGACCATCCAGAAAGAAACCTTCGACAAGTCGTACCTCATCCTTGTTAACCAAAGTGCGGTTTCTTGTAACAGCTGAGAATCCTCGAACACTAAGGTCAGTGGAAACGTGTTCACGTGCACCAGGCAATAGTGTGCAATATAATAAAGACGAATCTTCATCTGGAAAAGCGACACAAGCCCCCGGATGCAGCGTTTATGAATATTTGTGTGACTAGACTATTAAAGTAGTTTTAATAACTTTTCATTGTGCAATGATTTTAACGTTGTATTCGATATAATTATAAATAGATGTTTTACGCAAGTGTCGTTTTAAAATATTTATCTGAAAAGCTCCTTTGGCGGTAGATGCTACTGTCTCGTTGCCTCCCTTTTGGCCAGTGCTTCAAAATTATGGAAGGCTGTACCTAAATACTACATGTAAAAAAGGTGCCGTTCACATTCACAATTGATGTTTCAAGTCAAAATGGCCGTTCTTCAACGGTAGAAACTATTAAATGCTTCTTCAGTCTACATTTATTGCATATAAAGGGCTTCATAACTGGCTGGGCTTCCATGGTCACCAGTAGAGCTTATTCGCCTTCAGAGGATCTACGTTAGCCAGATGATCATATTGGTCCAAATTTTCAGAGCAAACAAAATCTTTGGTAGGTGCGAGAGAATAAAAAAAATGAAAACAACAGAGTGACTTTAAAGTAACATGTTAACGCCAATACAAGGGCAAATTCATTTATTTTAATATTAAAGTCGAAAAGTGAGAGAAGGATTTTACTAGCCGTGGATCAACTAGGGAGATTAGGACCATCTAGAAAGAGACCTTCAATAAGTCGAACCTCAGTCTTGTTAACCAATATACTCCCCAGTATCAAATAAAATAAAATACAATTTAGAAGAACGAGAACAAAATAAAGAATTACAAGATTGAAATGACGGTGATGAAATTGAGATATAAAGCTAGACAATGCAAGGAACCCAGTCACGTGACGACAGCTAATTTAAGTTGATTACGATTGGCTTTCATTTCTTATTTTGTTTCATATTCTTTTGATTAGATACATACAATAAGGACATGGTTAGCTGCATAGCATCCTGCTATGACAACTATACGAGCATGCGCTTTCTCTAGAATTTGGTGTTTGTTTGTTTTTGGAATTTCGCGCAAAGCTACACGAGGGCTATCTGCGCTAGCCGTCCCTAATTTAGCAGTGTAAGACTAGAGGAAGGCAGCTAGTC
>NW_013670657.1:2964-14442 GCF_000517525.1 Limulus polyphemus | reverse complement strand
AGCGTCTTATCCACCTGGCCATGCCGGGCCCTAGAATTTGGTACAAAATGTTTTAGGCACAGAGATTGTATTGGTAAATACGTTTATGTTCACTCATAACGGTCCTCCGGTGGGTCAATGGTAAGTTTACACACTTACAATGCTAGAATCCGGAGTTAGATTTTCTCACGGTGGAAAATACGCAGACAGTCAATTGTGTAACCTTGCGCTAAAACAATAATAATCATAACGCAGACAAAAATGTTTTCTGAGTAAAACCGCATTGAATATGTTGATCGCCATTTCTTTGTTATATTGAATTTCGCGCAAAGATATTGCGAAAAGAGAAATATCTGCGCCAGCCGCCCCTAATTTAGAAGTGATAGACTAGAGGGAAGGCAGTCATCACCACCCTCCCGCCAACCCTTGGGCTACTCTTTCACTAACGAATAGTTGCATTGACCGTCATTATAAGATCTCCACGGCTGAAAGCGCAAAGTTTTTTATGACAGGATTCGAACCCGTGAACCACGGATTGAGTGCCCTAAGCACCAGGTCATGGCGGGCTTCATTTTTAATAAGACCTGTTATTTGATATCGAGTGAAATGTCCGACCATTCTGGCTTTGATTTATATTCAGGAGCAGGGGTCTCACCCACCCCGGCGCGATATTAATTTCGTTGATTCACACTAGTGGCAGAACGGTGTGAATATGCGATTTCCTCTGGCACCAAAGTGGAAAGATATTTTGTTGATTCACACTAGTGGCAGAACGGTGTGAATATGTGATTTCCTCTGGCACCAAAGTGGAAAGATATTTCGTTGATTCACACTAGTGGCAGAACGGTGTGAATATGCGATTTCCTCTGGCACCAAAGTGGAAAGATATTTCATTGATTCACACCAGTGGCAAAACGGTGTGAATATGCGATTTCCTCTGGCACCAAAGTGAAAGATATTTCGTTGATTCACACTAGTGGCAGAACGGTGTGAATATGCGATTTCCTCTGGCACCAAAGTGAAAAGATTGAAAGGCTGTCAAAGTCTTAAAAGTGAAAAAAAAAGAGTAATGTAAGAAGGTTTCAAAACCACAATGGGACATAACCAAGAACCCCTGAAAGTTTGATGGTGATTAGAGGTGAGAATAATGGTTTGTTAGTAATTAAGCACAAAGCTATACAATGGGCTATCTGTGGTCTGACCACCATGGGTATCGAAACCCGGATTCTAGAGCTTTAAGTCTAGCGCAGATATTCCGCTGTGCCACTGGCGGAGGGGGGGGGGCAAATACATAATAACACAAAATAACAATAATACACACAAAACATCTCCGAACACTATATGCTGCAGCCGTTTACATAATACAAGAAATATTTAATGACACAATTTAACAAGAGATAAAAAGAAAATGAAATATTTTCGAAATTCTCTTTAGTTTCTCAAATTTTCATCTTCAAGATAACCTATAGATTTAGAAACAGATATTATTATCGTTGAATCACCTGTAGGTTAATCTGCCCCGGAATCTAAGTTAACAACGTTTAGGACTCTCCTTTAGATATATATATATATATATATATATTTCAAGAAAACCAACTTTCCCTCTGAAAGGACTTCCCTTGTAGCTAAATCTTTACCAAATGATCTCAGTACTTCCAGAAAACAACCTCCTCATTAGTGACATTTCTAAGCTGATGAAAGCTGATTACATATAAACAAAAGCCATCTTCCGTTCACGTTATCAATCGAGCTTCTATATCGGGATTATTACAATTCCGCTGATTTCTCAATAAGCCAGATATTAAACCATGTTAAAATCGGGTTTCGATACCTGTGGTGGGCATAGTGCTGGCACTCCATCAACTAACTCCCATAACATCTCTCAGTTCCGCTGATTTGTCAATAAGCCACATATTAAACCATGTTAAAATCGGGTTTCGGTACCTGTGGTGGGCACTCCATCAACCTAACTCCCATAACATCTCTCAATTCCGCTGATTTGTCAATAACCAGATATTATATTGTTTTAAAGAATTGTATTGATTTTTGTGGATTTTGTTTGATAACAAATGATAAATAGACCAACTATGTAACTAAGAAATAAATGTAAATCAAAAGAAACATAGTTATAAAATACAATGACGTCCAAGATGTTACTCAGTGACCGAAAAGATGACACGAATACTGAATTAATTTTTTCAGTTCTGCCAACTTAATATAACGGAAGGCTCTCTCGTAATAACGATATCTGTCAGTACTTTGTTCTACCCGTATTGTCACTGCTGCGTTCACTGGTTCAGGTCCTTGTATCTGTCGTGCAGTACAGCTTGGAATAAATGCTATAATTCTGTTGTCTAACACTAACGTCGTTACGCGTATATCTTATCGAGACTCGACCAGTTCTTGATGGATCATAACACAAATCTTTAACCAAAATTGGCCACTATTCGTCGTGAATAATTTCTATACTTCACAAGAAAGGAAATAAAACGTTTTCCTATGACACACGTACATAGCTTTACTGATGAAAAAAAACAACTCTCTATAGATACCAAAATAACCCTAATATTTACTGTATAAATTTGGGATAAATTATCAATACAAGTAGTAAATGCAGCTCATAAATAAGGATGAACGTTAGGAATAGCAGTACGTTGGTTCTCTAAACTTGATAAGGTGATGAAGGACAAAAAGTTAGCACTCAGCCTGAAGATTCGGGTGCTATATTCATCGTTCACTCGGCTGCTTTTTATGTGTTAAGTTATGGACACTGAATAAGCGATATAAAATATAATAATTCCGGCGTTTCATCTTCGCTGTTCTAGAAGATTCCACGGATTATATGGACAGCAAGAAGATTTGATTTGTTTGTTTTCTGGAATCAAGAGTTATCTGTAGACCCTAATTCTGAATTGAGAAAAAGATGCTAATCAATAGGTTTCATCGTCACCTCTTGAGGTACTCTTGTCTCATCTAATATTGGGATTTGATAGTCACCTTTATCACGCAGTCATGGCCCTAAAATGCGGAGCGCGAGTTACTGTCACAGTAATGGGATGCGAACATTATACCTTCAGTTCTATAGGTCAACATCTTAATCAATAGACCAAAGTCAGCTCCGACGACAAGAAGCAATAAGACCTAGAAAAAGGCTCTTGGACGAACAACATTGGACGAAAAGTGTAAAAGAAATAAATAACAAAAGGAGATCCTCAATAGCCGCGGCCCTTGAAATTATTTTTGGCAGAATTAGAGTAAATTGAACTATGAGACCCCTTTTTTTTTCCTTTTTATTAGCTATGTTTTTGTGGGCCAGCAATAACAAGCATGGGTCGGGCATATAATTGATTCGATTTTATTACTCATCAGGATCTCTACCAGCCTATCCTCAAATTGAAATTATTTTGGGCAGGATTACAGTAAATTAATCTATGAGACCTTGGGCGTAGTCAAATACAATAATCAAAAGGATTTGACCTCCTGAATCCAAAATTGTAATTAAATCTCAAAGTTTGTACTTGAAAACAACAACGACAAAAAATCTGAGCATTCTATGAGCGGGTGGGCCGCGGCTGAAAAGTAAGACCTACATCCAGACCGTAGGGAAATTCCAGAAATATGACAGCATAAGGATGGAGAAAGTCAATAGAAGGGCTTGGAAAAGGATGGAGTGGAGGAGATTTGGTTTGGATGTTGCTGAACCCCATGAACATGCTTATAACGCTAAAATCGGGTTTTGATACCAGTGGTGGGCATAGCACAGGCAGTCCATTGAGTATCTTTGACTTTAGAAGCAAACAAGTCAATTAACTCTCTCAATTCCGCTGATTTAGTGGTAGACCAAGTTCAAATGTACAGGACAGAATAGTAGCAGATCAAGATTAGATCTACCAGACTAAATAGTGGTAGGTGTAGTTTAAATCCGTCAGACTGTATAAAGGCAGACCAAGTTCAGATCCACCAGACTAAATAGTAGCAAATGAAGTGTATATCCATCAGACCGTATAAAGGCAGAACACGTTCAGATCCACCAGGCGGAATAGTACCAGATCAAGATTAGATCCATCAGACTGTATAAAGGCAGAACACGTTCAGATCCACCAGCGGAATAGTACCAGATCAAGATTAGATCCATCAGACCGTATAAAGGCAGAACACGTTCAGATCCACCAGGTGGAATAGTACCAGATCAAGATTAGATCCATCAGACCGTATAAAGGCAGAACACGTTCAGATCCACCAGGCGGAATAGTACCAGATCAAGATTAGATCCATCAGACTGTATAAAGGCAGAACACGTTCAGATCCACCAGGCGGAATAGTGGCAGATCAAGTTTAATTCCTCCAGACGAAAAGTTCACATCGACCAAGTGGATTATTAACACACCAATTATGTCGACAGGAAACAAAAGAACCACACTAAGAATATCAAGTTTACGTCTTGAAACTTCAGAACCGTTCACGAGATTGTTGGTGGTGTAACGATTCGACACATGTTGGAAGCGACAGCTGGGATGTCCTGTCAGTGTATCAAACTTCGAAATTTTAATACTAGCAACACGATGAAGTTGAAACATTATTCACGCATTCCTCTGTCGATAACATTTGCGGCTGAAATATTATTTTATATAATGCTGTTTCTTGGTATTGTCAGTGTGGTCACACATTAAGTACTTAGATGAATAGACACTGCTATCATAGTATGTTTACGGTATGCATAATTAAAATGGTATTAATTAGATTAGAAGCAAACTTACAATAATTACGTGTACCAGTGTATTTCACATGCAAGAAGACAAAGATCATTAATTATAATTTTGAGCCGTAACGGCGTATCGTTAAGAGTATTCAGATTTGTTCGTGTTTTTAGCGCAAATCTGCATAACGGGCTGTCTGCGCAGTGTCCACCGCGGGGATCGAATCACAAACTTAATATTATTAACGGTAATAAGAGAGACACACACCGTTGCATTTTATCTCTGAGTAGTAGCGGCATCACATTAAAGACAATGCTTGAAAGCCTTTTTTTTTTGCACGAGGATTATCATATATATAACTGATAAATATTTCATTGTTAGCAATTTAAGCACTGAAATAACAAACGTAGCAATTCTGTAACTGTGCGATACAGCTGCTGACGTGATAAATCATGAGGGGTAATCACATTTGTGAATCTTTGGAAAGTCCCTCGAGACCTTACGTGTTAGCCAAGGCATTACACAGTTCCACTATTATAACATTCCTATTCGCAAACACTAAGAAGAATACACACACACAAACACACATATATATATATACATTTGCTGGTTAATTTTATATATGTGGTATCATAAGTTGCCTGTTACTCACCACACTGAACCCGTGTTTATAGCCAAAGTGCTAATGATTTGTTTTTGTGAGTAAAAGATAACTTAAAACAACATACATAATAAACACTCCACCATTATTTGAAGCTCAGTCTTGTCCTTTCGATTTGTTCTTCTTCAGGGTTAGCGATGAAGGGTGAATTCTCCGAAACCGGTCTAGCTCAGTGATAAGTGGTGAATCAAATTACAGATTGGGATTCATATTTATTTTTGTCCGAAACCGGTCTAGCTCAGTGATAAGAGGTGAATCAAATTACATACTGGGATTCATATTTATTTTTGTCCGAAACCGGTCTAGCTCAGTGATAAGTGGTGAATCAAATTACAGAATGGGATTCATATTTATTTTTGTCCGAAACCGGTCTAGCTCAGTGATAAGAGGTGAATCAAATTACAGACTTTATCACTGAGCTAGACCGGTTTCGGACAAAAATAAATATGAATCCCGTGGTGAATCAAATTACAGATTAGGATTCATATTCATTTTTCATGTGGTTCCTTTGTTTGTTATGCGAGGGTTTATCTATGCATATCCATCCTTCATTTTTAACGGATTGACTAGAGGATAGACAGATATTCACCATCTCTAGTTTCCCCGAAAGGGGCCAAAGGTCGCCTGGAGAGGTCACCTGTTTTAACTACCCGCACACTATACAGTAGCGTGTTGTCTGTCAGTCAGTCAGCAGATGCTAAAATGATGTCACATAAGGGACGCTAAATGTTACAATTTGTACTGTTGTGACAGATGTAAAACGTGCGCATGTCATGATTCATCAGAAGAATTATGCATTCTGTGGGCTACAACACAGCATGAGATACGAACTTGAAAAGCAAGAAATGAAAATATTTGTTACTCTTAAAACGGAACACTTTCGGTGACCCTGCGGAAGTACATCTAGTTGAATAATGTCATTTGCCCGTCGTAGTTATCAGGCGCTCACGCTCCTAAATGTGGAGCGAGATTGTATAGCAACGAGACGCGAACCATGAATTCTCAGACCCTGCACACTAAACATTCGGCCACGACCGGCCCGAATATTTTACGGACTTTAAATCGGTATTTATTATAATCTTATTTTTTAAAACTTCTTTCAATTTTCTTAATTCATGTAAAAAAAAAAGTATTTAACTGTAAAAATTGTCTGATGTAAAATGCATTGGCAATGGGACCAAATTTATTATGATCTTATTCTTTAAAACTTCTTTCAATTTTCTTAATTCATGTAAAAAAAATGTCTTTAACTGTAAAAATTGTCTGATGTAAAATGCAGTGCAGTGGGACCAAATATGATCGTTGGATATATATATATTTCAAAATTGTCTAGAACTGTATCCTTTGTTTTGTCTGTTCCAACCGGAGTGAAGATAACCAGCCACGGTCTCTAGGGTTACTCCTTACCAACAGATAGTGCGATTTATTTTTATAACACTCCCACGGCTGAGTTTCGATCCCGCGACCCGCAGATTGCGAGTCGAATGCCACAGCCCCAGGCCAGATCAGACTTATGTCGCATAAATGAAAGTTCAAAATATTGTTTTTTTTTGTTACAATTAGAACAGGTTTGGAAAATGCTTTTAAATGTTACAGCGTTTATCAAAGTTGAAATGAAAAGAAAGATATAGTAGATGGCTTAATATTTGTTTGTTTTAGCGCAGACCTGCTCAATGAATAATTTGCAATGTGGCCGCCGCAGATACCTTACCCCACGTTAGATCCCCACCGTTGAGCCACCGGCAGACCCAGTTTATTGAAATAACAGAATGATGATATGTTTATTATCGATATCACAAAATGAGATGAGCACGTGACTCGTACAGACATTAGACATATCAGTTCAAAGGTCACGTCTCACACGAATTGCATTTTATTTGTAACAAAATCTTACAAAAAAAAAATGTTTAATCTGTAACAAAACTACTCCAAGTTCAGTTCTAACAAAACTATATCAAAATAAGGTGAAACGTAACAAAACAATTCCAAGATAAGATGAGTTCCTAATGAAACTATCTCAAGACAAATCAAGCATTAAATAAAAATAAAAAAAAACTCTACGAAACAGTGGAATTGCGACAAAAATCAGTTTTATCAAACTGAGTTGGAAGCGAATCATGACATGAAATGCAGTTTGTAACAAAACCATTAATGAAACAAGTGATTGCTAACAAATGAGTTTAAAACCAATTAAAAAAAAACAACAAAACAACTATTCCACGAGACAGTTGAGTTGCTAAACACTTTCCAAGATCGGCTAAATTTGAACTAAAGATTTCGTATCACATCAAAATAAATGGTTGAAACATTCATCACTGAAAATGAAGTAATTTTTCTTGCACACGAACGTAATTTTTTAAGCCTACAAAATTATAACCCATGAAATATTTAGCAGATATAGGAATGACTTTCTTTGTGTAGGCATATCTTTTATGATAATAATTCATTTTTTGGATAAAAAGAACATCAATTTTCTACCTCTTTATCCCCCCCCCTCCCTTTAGAGGTCGAGTGGTTGGTTAGCCTAAAGGTTGATAACGATAAATTAAAAATTTAGGGCTTGATATCTGTTGTGGGCCGGTAGCTCACCGTGCAGTATAGTATTTGAAACAGTTTTTTTCACTATATTCAAACATCTCCAATCGGCACTGTGTTAAATAAACAAAGAAGTTTGGAGGACGATAACGTCTTGAGAAAGAAAACAAGCATTGTTTAATAGTATCTGTCATATATATAGCGAGATAAATCACAGTGCAGTGACTGGGATGAAATAGTTTTCTTTCAATAATATATGAACGTGGAACGAACTGCTGACAACAGAGAAATTCTCCGAGAATGCATTCGAATTGATTGTTGGCTACTCCTATACACACACACACACAACACTGAACAGTAACGCAGAATATTGTGTTTGTTCTGCATCTGAGCTGACTGATTCGTCAATCCTTATAACAATACAAGCAAATAATATTGTGTTATTAATAATATAGTGTTATTAAGTGTTACCAAAAAATTGGAATAATAACAACAGCATTTTACGTACATTTAACCTGTTGTTTTTTTTTTTTTTAATAAACGAAAGATATCAGTTGTGGTATTTCAGAGTCATTTAGCTGTGCTATGATAATATTATGCCATCTTATCTTGGTCTGTATCGAGTGGATAGAAACGGTGCTCTGCTAAGAATCCTGTAAAATCGATATGAAACGTTGGGTACGAATAATTACATTATAATACTCTGGCTGAGAACTCGCCCTTTCAGCCGTGGGGGCGTTATAATGTGACGGTCAATCCCACTATTTGTTGGTAAAAGAGCAGCCCAAGAGTTGGCGGTGGGTGGTGATGACTAGCTGCCTTCCCTCTAGTCTTACACTGCTAAATTAGGGACGGCTAGCGCAGATAGCCCTCGTGTAGCTTTGCGCGAAATTCCAAAACAAACAAACAAACAAACTGGCTGAGAACAGAATGCTCAAAGATATCAAAGAAAGAGTTTGTAGAGTGTGAAAAACGCATTTTTTGTTTTTACAACTGTCTCTTATTTGATACTTTATTATTATAAAACTCTAATGAAGCAAACTGTTAGTTATTACGTATGTTAATTTATTAATTACTTCAGAAAATTATAACTTAGTTTTGAAAACTACTTCTTGCAAAATATAGGTTGCAAAGGAAATAGATCGGAGTAAAAAGAAATCAGTGAAACTGATGTCTCTAGTTGAATGATCTTACATTAATTTGCCTCTTCTGAGTATTTATTATTAAAATGGTTTAAAGGGAGGGCGTTTCATTACGTTACGGTGTAATAAGAAGAACAACTAAGCCTAAGAAAGACAACCTGACTGCCAAAGCCTCGTGCACAACAACAGTGACTCCGAAGAAAAACATTACCATCACAACTTCTAGAAGAACACCTCTACCACCAGCACCTCGATTAGAGCATCACCACAACCAAACCTCGAGAATACAACGCCTACAACGTTTCGAGAAGAAAAACAACGGAACAAAAATTACCAACGGATAAATATCGTAACCTAAGTTCCATAAATGCACCACCAAGTGAGTGATTTCGGGAACTCGCAAGTTAACTCTGAATTAAATGCGAGGAACTGAGATATCTTGTAAGAAATACCTTAAAATATTTGTTGATCTATACAGAAAAAATAACGCCAATAAATTACATCGCACGATTGGACGTGAACATTGAAAAAAGAGACAATGTTGGCTAATTTTAGTTAGGAACTTCAATCTCTATTTCTTTTTCACTGATGTTTAAGTCTACATTTTCTATACTGATCTATTTTAGTGATTAGAATTAGAATTTTCAACCTGAACGACACCTTATGTACAAAAGGGACCCTTATGGTTCATATGTTACCGTCTCTAATTTGTAACTTCTGATTAAAGGGAGTGAAGTTAGCTTGAAGCACCCACCGCCATTAAGGCTTTGTTCGGATCTTTGAAGCGAATAACGAGATCGATTTTCACTTTTATAATGCTGAAAATACGGAACGTATTCAGCGATAATACTTGTCTAACCTTCGACCTTTTGATCCTCAGCCAGGAAAGCTAGCCACCAGGTCATGCCAGGCCCCAAATCCTAAAGATAAAGCATTGAAATGTTGTAATTTAGGGGGATTCAAATTGAAATTGAATGATTCAAAGCTTAGGGAGACTTGATGATAGAAACGGTCTAATGTTTTCTTTTTCATGCTCCCAGTGCTCAGCAGGAAGCTCGAGAACTTATAACACTAAAAATCTGAGGCTCGATCCCTGTTGTGGGCGCAGCACAGATAGCCTATTGTGCTTAACAATCACAGCAAACAATTATCATTTCAGTTTAGGTAGACGCTTATATAATGACATTAGAAAAAATAATAAATTTAAATTATTGGAAAATACAAGGATTAAAGACAGGCGTATTGAATCTTTATAAGCTAAGCCAATAGGGAACGCTGAAAGAAGAAAATCCATCAAGTAATCATCATACATCTTACAAATGCATTATTTTTTACAGATATGCGAATAGATTATCATCAGTTCTATTTTTAGATATTTAATACGTTATTTAAATCAATGAGTTCTGTGCTATTTAAGGACTTGAGAGCAACATAAAACGATTTCACTCATTGATTAATGTCATTTTCGAGGCTTTAGAAAAGCTTCGTCACAAACAAAGTTTAAACTGAAATGGCGTTTCTGTCCCGATTTCTATTTTCGACTAACTTGGAAATCCTAATATGGTTGAGGTTGAAATTGGTCTTTATTCACGACTTTAACTATCGTATAGTGAAGTAATATCTGTTTCAGCTAAATCAAGGTTTAAAACATATTTATTCTGGAGTATAAAAAAGTAATCAATGTTGCCTGGTTACAATCAACTTGGTTACACGAGATTGTACTTCCAGTAGTTACAGAAGAAGTAAATGGATCGAAGAACTGAGCTTTAGATGTTTCGTGGTAAAGTTAAGAGTACTGATCCGCGCTCTCTCTCTCTCGGTGGAAATGTCTTTTGTTCATTTCCTTGTAACGTCCAGAGCGATCTGGCCACTTCCTTAAATCGGAAGTTTAGGGTGATCGATAGGAAGATGAGAGGATACGGGCAGAAACTTCTAGTTTTGCGTTTGAACTATTTGATTTTAAATATTTTATGTTATCCATCTTTGAATTTGTGCTGATAAACTATTCTTAATAAAACAGTTACTAAAAGGAAAAAAAAACTTTTGAGAACTACAATCATACTACAGCTGTAGTTACATTATACTGGCACAAGGTGGTGCTGATTCCTCATGCTAAAAGTTGGTACATTCTACTTGAATGAACGACACCTTGTACGACGCACAGGCTAAGCGGCTAGGTCATAGTTCAAGTACATACAACTGTTCGTTATTTAAAACTGCTGACCACACGGAAGAAAACCAGTTAGCCTGCCTGGCTACTCTTAACCGAATAGTGGGATTGACTGTTACGGCTATAACGCCCCGAGAAATGAAAGTGCGAAGCGTGTTCGGCGGCTTATCATGGCTCGAACCTTAAACCTTCCGATCTGCAGTTGACACCCTAGCCACTAGGTCACGCTTACGCCGCCCCCACAGTTGAAACATATATAACACGGCACCTACACTATATATATATATATATATA
>NW_013670657.1:0-2183 GCF_000517525.1 Limulus polyphemus | reverse complement strand
CAGAGGCCTTCTGGTTGTATACTGTCCCCCATGTGGAGAGAGAAGCTACCTCGCAGAAAAAAGAAGATAGTGATTTTATTGTGGTCACCAGAAGCCTTCTGGTTGTATACTGTCCCCCATGTGGAGAGAGAAGCTACCTCGCAGGAAAAAGAAAATAGTTATTTTATTGTGGTCACCAGAAGCCTTCTGGTTGTATACTGTCCCCCATGTGGAGAGAGAAGCTACCTCGCAGAAAAAAGAAGATATTGATTTTATTGTGGTCACCAGAGGCCTTCTGGCTGTATACTGTCCCACATGTGGAGAGAGAGGCTACCTTGCAGGAAAAAGAAGATAGTGATTTTATTGTGGTTGCCAGAGGCCTTCTGGCTGTATACTGTCCCCTCATGTGCAGAAAGAGGCTACCTCGCAGGAAATAGAAAATAGTTATTTTATTGTGGTCACCAGAGGCCTTCTGGCTGTATACTGTCCTTTACTGGTGTTTGGTCTTCCGGCTGTATACTGTCCAATTCATTCCCAATCTTTTGCTTTTCATTTAAGAAGATACACCAATGACAACATATTTTGAATTTTTGGTTGATAGCTAGTTCTTTGTCATTAATTAAAAAAAACACTTTAATTACAGTTTTATTTTGACCTTTTTGTGCTTAAACTAAAAATAAAATAAAATATTTGTTAAAAAAAAGATTAACGTCAGAGTTCGTACGGCTGTTCAGAAAGAGTTATCTACAAAAGTTTACTTAAGGTTCGTTTGTAAGATACATCATTATAGCACTATTTTCTGAATAGAATATAACAGGAAAACTTTGGATATTCGCGTAAACTACACGAAGGCTATCTGCGCCAGCTGTCCCTAATCTTAAACTGATAGATAACGGGGAAAGCAGACCGATATCAGCACCCACCGCCAAATTTTGAGCTATTCTCGTCTGACCGAATAATATTATTTGACCGTTTTTTTTTTTTCATAAACAGGGCACGCTAATCACTAGGTTACGCTCGGTCAAGTTCAGAAGGACTTCACCAGCTGTATATTTTGAATATATTTATTTAAATAACCGTGAGAAAACGACACGTCTATGACGACTTCCGATTCTTGGAGGAAGTGAAACTTTGTAGAAGAGATTCACACTATTGTAGCGATACATCCAATTTGTGACTATCCAAGTACACAAAGATGACTCATGGAGATCTGCACAACAATAAGACGACAAGTTTATGGCGACTTCCGATACTTGGAGGAAGTGAAACTTTGTAGAAGAGATTCACACTATTGAAGCGATACATCCTAATTTGTGACTATCCAAGTACACAAAGATGACTCATGGAGATCTGCACAACAACAAGACGACAAGTTTATGGCGACTTCCGATACTTGGAGGAAGTGAAACTTTGTAGAAGAGATTCACACTAAGACTGGACACAAACTCGCAACTCCTGTTACTCATGGTAGGAGGAGGTTTAGGAAAGGATGCTGAAGTGACGAAAAGTACGCTCTACAAATGTGTGAAAAGGCTTCATATTTTGGGACGAAAAAGGAGGATTTAGGAAGCAATTTTGAATAACATTGGTTTTAAGTGGAAAGCTAATTGTTTCACTAAACACCAGTACATATCGTAAATCGTCCTTCCGTTGCAAGGAAACTGTACAACGTTTTGCTTTTTGTATTTGTAGGATATCTAAAAGAGATTGAACTGTAAACATGAAGTTATGTAAGTTTTATTTCTTGGTTAGTTTTTGATTACTTTCTTCATTAATATGATAGGTCTTTCGTCTCTAAGCACGTTTCTAACGTGTAGGTAGTTGCATTTAAGCGAAACGGCCAGGTCAGAAACCCCTAGGATTCAGTTAGCAGTAACCGTTGCCAAGAGTAACTTGATTAGCACTTTAAGCCAAATAACGAGATTCACTGGCTCTTTTATAGCATATATACAATTGAAAGTTTTCAGTGGCATCGTGTCTCGAACCCCGGACTAACTACCAGTTTTATTGCGTAATACATCTATATACTTGTACTTACTAGGTCGAACTATTCTATTTTTTCTCATCGCCATAACGGTTTGTTTGTTGTTATACAGAAGTCTACTTAATGGGCTATCTGTGCTGCGTCCACCACGGATATCGAAACTAAAGGAAAGGCAGCTAGCGAGTTAAAAACTGAACTACACAAGGACTATTAGTGATAG
>NW_013670656.1:77625-81927 GCF_000517525.1 Limulus polyphemus | reverse complement strand
GATAACCATGAAAAACAAGAATAAGACAAATAGACCCTACAGCGAGATGGATCTATAGTTAACCATAGAAAACAAGAATAAGACAAATAGACCG
Source organism: Limulus polyphemus (assembly GCF_000517525.1). NCBI lineage: Eukaryota > Metazoa > Arthropoda > Merostomata > Xiphosura > Limulidae > Limulus > Limulus polyphemus. The sequence continues at coordinate 81,833 of NW_013670656.1, read as the reverse complement.
TACTATTTCGTTGAATATAGTTAACCATGAAAAACAAGAATAAGACAAATAGACCGATCCATCTTGCTGTATATAGTTAACCATGAAAAACAAGAATAAGACACTTAGACCAATCCATCTCGATGTATATAGTTAACCATAAAAAACAAGAATAAGACAAATAGACCGTACTATTTCGATGAATACAGTTAACCATGAAAAACAAGAATATGACAAATAGACCGATCCATCTCGCTGAATATAGATAACCATGAAAAACAAGAATGTGACACTTAGACCGACCCATCTCGCTGAATATAGATAACCATGAAAAACAAGAATATGACACTTAGACCAATCCATCTCGATGTATATTATATATATGTATCTATGTATATGCCCCTTTTCTGGTTAATATATTTTTCCTTAACGAGAGCAAAGCTTAATTTCTGCAACAGAATTGCAGAGAATAGAAATTACTATAGTTTATAGTTTCAAATTCGATGTATGTTTTCGTTAATTAGAGAGGAGGCCGAGGGCCACCTGGAGGTGTCACCTATTTTAACCACTTGCACCGCAATACAGTAGTGTGTTGTCTGTCAGTCAATCTGTAGACGTCAGTAAAACGTGTGCATGCCATGAATCACGAGAAAAATTATACTCTCTATAGGCTACAACATAGCATGACATAAGAACTTAAAAAGCAATAATAATTGTTATTTATAATTTTGATTTTATTCACTCTTGAAACAGAACACTTTCGAGGACTCTGCGGAAGTACATCTGGTACAACGCAGACATAATTTAACGTTGTATCTACATTCATTTTGTAGACTTTGTTAAATTGGATGTAATATGTATATAAACCAGAAACAATTTAATAAAATTGAAATTCAAAATTATGCCTCCAATTATGACAATAAGGAATGATAACGGTGTCATAATTTTAAATTTTAATTTTATTACATTGTTTTTGGTTTATATTCATAATAGAACCATTATTTGTATAGGCGATATTGTGTCTAGTTAATATTCATAATAAAACAATTATTTGTATAGGCAATATTGTGTCTGGTTTATATTCATAATAAAACAACTATTTGTATAGGCAATATTGTGTCTGGTTTATATTCATAATAAAACAACTATTTGTATAGGCAATATTGTGTCTGGTTTATATTCATAATAAAACAACTATTTGTATAGGCAATATTGTGTCTGGTTTATATTCATAATAAAACAATTATTTGTATAGGCAATATTGTGTCTAGTTAATATTCATAATAAAACAACTATTTGTATAGGCAATATTGTTTGTGTTGTTTAAGATCATTTAGTTCAGATTAACATGTTTTTGTAAAGGCGGAGGCTGGGAGTTTCATATAGAAGAAACTTTAGGGTGGTTTCATTTCTACTTCAAGAAACTTTAAGGGTAACTCTCTTCCCACAACTGGCTGCAGACAGTAAAAGGCACTAGGAGTTGAGACGTTGTGGGTGTAAGCACTCATCTCCACACTCTTAATTGATTTTCCATGATAGCTGGCTAGTTTAACATCAGCGTTTGGATATTGTGTGATAGATGGGATATCCCTAATGCATTTGGGTGATATTATCACGGGCATTATATCCATTATGACATCAAGTTGACAGCTAGGATTGACAATGGCAATGTTTATTTTATATTAAGTTCATTATTGTTTTAACAATTAATGTAACTAATAGTATTACAGTTATTTATACATACCCTCTCCTACCAAAAGTCAAAGGACACACCTCTGATTGCAGGAAATTGATGTGATTACGAAATGTGCAAATAGTTTGGCCGAAAAAAATGATCAGCGGTTCGCTCGGAAGTCATTTCGAACTCGTACGCCGAATGACAAGTACTCGGAAAGAGCTAACAGAGTTTCAGAGGGGAAGAATAGTTGGATGTTATTTGGGGAAAATGTCTGTACATGCTATTGAGCAACAATTAAACATTCCCAGGTCGACAATTGGCAATGTGCTGAAGAAATGGAAGTCCACAGGTGACAATGAGCCCAAGAAACGACGCACCTTGAAAAGGTTGGTTACCTCATATCGCCGTCACAATAGTGCCCCAAACTGAACAAAAATCGTGGCCTGGCTAACTAATAAATAAATATTTGCTGTCAATTTATTATCAATGCTATTAGTGTAGCTACCAGTTTGGCTGCCAATTTTGATTTAGTTTCTTTAAGTCTCATACTCAATCCTCTTTTGGTCGCACCGTTTTTTCACACCTAAGATCTTTATTGCAACAGTGCTTGTTTAAATACAGGATCATAGGCCTAAGTTTAGAATAATAAAAATGAATTATAATCGCAGACACCCAAATCTATAGGTCCATTTGTCTTAGGCCTAACATTATTGTTTAGATACGGAATCATAGGCCTAAGTTTAGAATAATACAAATGAATTATAATCGCAGACACCCAAATCTATAAGTCTATTTGTCTTAGGCCTAACATTATTGTTTAGATACGGAATCATAGGCCTAAGTTTAGAATAATACAAATGAATTATAATCGCAGATACCCAAATCTATAAGTCCATTTGTCTTAGGCCTAACATTATTGTTTAGATACGGAATCATAGGCCTAAACCTAGAATAATACAGACGATTTCTAATCGCAGATACCGAAATCTATAAGTCCATTTGTTTTGGGCATAGCATTAGTTAAGACTTTATTACGTATGGCCTATATTTGACAAAAAAATAAATTAACACTGTAACTTGTGTATGTTTTTGCTTTAATTTGGTTATGGCTAAACTATACCATAATAAATACTATCAAGAAATAAACTTATAATGCTATTCTACGACCTAACGTAATATCTTTTTGAAAACGTTGATAACCTTTTAATATGATGTTGCACAAAATATTCACTAAAGCATACTTACACCCACCTTCTGTGTATATACGTTGAAGTGCGCGCGCATGGGCATTTAGATACATAGCACAGATAGCTCATTAAGTATCTTTGTTGTTTATAAAGACCAAACAAACATGTAAAAATGACTTGGACTATTTCTAAAGTGTACAGACTCCCATCTTGTTAATGTATTTGAGAAATCAGAATTACATTGGAAAACGATAACGTTTGGTTAAAACTGCAAGTCATACGGTATCAGTTAAATTGTCAAAATGAGCAGAATTTTTAAAACCGAAGAAGAAAGAACAAAACTACAATTATTCCTAACAACGGATATCCGGATACGCATATAAATAATGAAGATAAACGCCGATAAGACAGAGGAAGAAAATTATAGAGACCAAACATGTAAACAACATAAAGTCAGAACAGCATTAGAAAGTAGCCACAGAATACAAAGTAAAGACCCCGTAGAGAAGAAAACATGCTTCAAATATTCCGTGTGAAAGTAGATTACAATACATTAGTGAAACAAGAAAAAAAAACATCACTAACTAAAGTTCGTGATCACAATAGGACTACAAATTGCTGTCCACTGAACCCATACTTATAAAGAAGAGAAAAATATGATCAATTGGAATAACACTAAAAGTTTGGGATATAAACCACATGATTAATAACATAGATGGTCAATCTAGGAGAAGGAAAAAAATCTTAATTCAATTTTCAATGGGATACATCAAAGTCGAGTGGAAAGCAGTACGAACTTTCTACAAGGAACACCAAGGATCGAGCCCTGGAACAAAAAAACTTCCCTTAAGACAGCAGCAGACTAGTAACCGGAATATAGGAAAAAACTAATTATTAACAACTTACAAAAAAATACCTTCGTATATTTGTTTGTTTTGAAGCAAAAAAGCTACACATTGAATTGTTTACGTTGTGATAACTGTAGGTATCGAACTCCAATGACAGGATAAAATCGATGACTTCTCTCTTACAAACACTTCAGCACTCAATTATGATATAACAACAGTAAACAGCTATCACTAAAGAACATTATCACATAATGAAAACGGAACGGAACAACAACATTACAGTAGTAGACAGTTATCACATAATGAAAATGGAACAACAACATTATAATAGTAGACAGTTATCACATAATGAAAACGGAAAACAACATTACAGTAGTAGACAGCTATCACATAATGAAAACGGAACAACAGCATTACAATAGTAGACAGTTATCACATAATGAAAATGGAACAACAACATTATAATAGTAGACAGTTATCACATAATGAAAACGGAAAACAACATTACAGTAGTAG
>NW_013670656.1:66123-76625 GCF_000517525.1 Limulus polyphemus | reverse complement strand
AGTTATCACGTATTGAACACCGAATAACAAGAGTACACTAGTAAACAGTTATCACGTATTGAACACCGAATAACAAGAGTACACTAGTAAACAGTTATCACGTATGAACACCGAATAACAAGAGTACACTAGTAAACAGTTATCACGTATTGAACACCGAATAACAAGAGTACACTAGTAAACAGTTATCACGTATTGAACACCGAATAACAAGAGTACACTAGTAAACAGTTATCACGTATTGAACACCGAATAACAAGAGTACACTAGTAAACAGCTATCACTAGTGAACATTGAATAACAAGAGTACAGTAGTAAACAGTTATTACATGTTGAACACTGTATAGCAACATTACAGTGGTAAACAGTTATTACATATTGAACACTGAATAACAACACTACAGTAATGGGTTGTTACATGTACTGATCTCTTGAAAACGACATAAAATGATATCGAACATATCATTTCAAAACAAAATTTTGAATTACATTTTTTGTTACGTCCTATCTTATTTTAAACGTTGAGTGCCTTTTTTGTAGAATACTTAGATTTTTCAAAATAAGAAAAAGACATTTTATCTTTCCAACTACTTACGTCATCTCTAAATAAGCTCCACCACCAAAAAATAGTTAAGATAGATTGTAGTTCTATCCGAAGGATTTCAGGTTTCTACTTAAAATCGAAAAGTAGCTGGAATTCACAAGAAAAAGTTTGTAAACCTGAAGAGCATCCCATGAGATAGAATCGTAGATGAAATTCTATCGTAAGCAGTTTGAATCATGGAAATAATTGTATAGAACGACTTCATGAGAAAGAAATAAACATCTTAATCCATAAAAACCTTTTCAAGATACCATCATAAGCTCTATTACAATTCACCATTTTACTGATGATGTAAAGCTTCTCATATTACTTGATTTCCTGTTTCTAGAAGTACATAAACTCAGAAGAAATAAATTCCTTTTGTTATTTAGCAACATTTTGTGAAGAACTAATTCGAACTTTTTGTATTTCAAATATACCTTTAATTTTTAACAAAATGGATTTTTCTGAAAACCCAAGTCTTTATGTTTTCTGCATTTAAAATTATTCCGTTTAAAGATCGAAAGATCGAGGTAAGCTAAAGAAAGCAAAAATATATTATCCTTGTGAACTGTAAACAACGTGGGAACAGAAACCAACAAATCCGGAACTCTGTGAACAATAAACAACATAGGAGTAAATATGGGAACAGAAACCAACAAATCAAGAACTCTGTGAATAGTAAACAACATGGGAACAGAAACCAACAAATCCAGAACTATGTGAACTGTAAACAACATGGGAACAGAAACCAACAAATCAAGAACTCTGTGAATAGTAAACAACATGGGAACAGAAACCAACAAATCCAGAACTATGTGAACTGTAAACAACATGGGAACAGAAACCAACAAATCAAGAACTCTGTGAACTGTAAACAACATAGGAGTAAATATGGGAACAGAAACCAACAAATCAAGAACTCTGTGAACAGTACACGACATAAGTCGATTCAAGGGAACAGAAACCAACAATTCAAGAACTCCATATTTACTCCTATGTTGTTTATTGTTCACAGGGAACATAAACCAACAAATCCGGAACTCTGTGAACAATAAACAACATAGGAGTAAATATGGGAACAGAAACCAACAAATCAAGAACTCTGTGAATAGTAAACAACATAAGTAGATCCAAGGGAACATAAACCAACAAATCCAGAACTCTGTGAACTGTAAACAACATGGGAACAGAAACCAACAAATCCAGAACTCTGTGAACTGTAAACAACATGGGAACAGAAACCAACAAATCCAGAACTCTGTGAACAGTACACGATATAAGTCGATTCAAGGGAACATAAACCAATACAATTCAAGAACTCTGTGAACAATAAACAACATAGGAGTAAATATGGGAACAGAAACCAACAAATCCGGAACTCTGTGAACAATAAACAACATAGGAGTAAATATGGGAACAGAAACCAACAATTCAAGAACTCTGTGAACAATAAACAACATAGGAGTAAATATGGGAACAGAAATCAACGAATCAGAAACTCTGTGAATAGTAAACAACATAAGTAGATCCAAGGGAACATAAACCAACAAATCCAGAACTCTGTGAACAGTATACGACATAAGTCGATTAAAGGGAACAGAAACCAAAAAATCAAGGACTCTGTGAACAATAAACAACATAAGTAGGGCCCTGGAAATAGAAACCAACAAATCAAGAATTCCGTGCACTGTAAACAACATGGGAACAGAAATAAACAAATCAATAACTCTGTGAACAGTAAACAATATGAGTAGATTCAAGGGAACAGAAATCAACAAATCAAGAATGCTGTGAACTGTAAACAACATACGTAGATCAAATCAAGATCACTCTGATTAAAGAAGTTAAGAACTAGGAGAGCAATTAAACAAAACAACAAGAATAAGTAATATCCGTGTAACGACAAAGTGAGAGAGAGATCCCTTTGAATAAAAAGTAAGTAAGAAAGTAATATCCATGTAACAACAAAGTGAGAGAGAGATCCCTTTGAATAAAAAATAAGTAAGAAAGTACTATCCATGTAACAACAAAGTGAGAGAGAGATCCCTTTGAATAAAAAGTAAGTAAGAAAGTAATATCCATGTAACAACAAAGTGTGAGAGAGATCCCTTTGAATAAAAATAAGTAAGAAAGTACTATCCATGTAACAACAAAGTGTGAGAGAGATCCCTTTGAATAAAAAATAGGTAAGAAAGTACTATCCATGTAACAACAAAGTGTGAGAGAGATCCCTTTGAATAAAAATAGGTAAGAAATATTCCTGTCCACAGAAAATGATAGAGACACCACTAAACAGAATATAGATAACTAGAGACTCCAATAATCAGCAAATAACAGAAATCCCTATTAACAAAAAATATCAAAAGAGACTCTTATCGATAGAAAATAACAAAGAGACACCTCAAAGAATTGAAAATAGAAAGGCGGACTCTTATGAACCAAAATAATCAACACAGAGATTCATATAAATATAAGAAGTAAAAGAGATCCTTAAGGATAGCAAGAGTAACGGGTGAGATCTCCCTATCAATAGAAAGTAACAAAAAGAGATTCCTATGTACATAAAATAACAAAAATAACCACAAAGAACATAATTAGAAAGCCACAAGGGAAGACTATAGTAAACAAAAGATAGTGAAGAGAAATTCCACCAGGTTTGTTATGATATAATTTTTCTTTGAATTCATATCCAAAATTAAATATTTTCTTTAATTTTCAATACTCTTTTCATTTATTATATAGTGTGTGGGGGGTGGGATGGGGGGTATGTTTGTTTTGACGCTAAAGGGAATGACTCCCTGCCTATCATACTAAGTTCTCTCTAAGATCGGTAGTATCTTTATTCCAATTAATAAACACAATTAAACCATCACAACTACAGAAAGGGCTAACGACGACCAACTGAGCTGGTGAGGAAAGTTAAGATGATTTCGAGGCTAGATGGCAACACCTCCAACAGTTTGAAACCCTATAATGTTGATATCAACTGTCATATCCAACTAATAATATATACGTTACCATCAATATCTTGTGTTCCTTACCTTTCGGTATACCGTTAACTCACAGGTAGTTTTCAAAGAGATTTACCACAGTGTACGTGTTTGTTGCACTATCGACACTCTGCACAGTCGCCATCTTTTGTATCGCTGGAAAAATATTAATAAATTCTTTGTAATATTCACACATGTCCACTTATCAAACATTATTTAATTAGCACTAAAACACGTATAATGTAGCGATAACCACATTTGCTTCTTCGTTTGTGTATTTGTGTCACATTTTTAGAAGAGAGTCTTTCGTAGAGTTTTATATTATTATTTATGGAGGAGAGTTAATATGCTTGACATGTAAGGAAAGCAAATCAAAACATGTTATATTATAAACCCTTGTTTTCAAACTTTAAAGGGATATTACTTGTATTCTGAATGAACAGTATGTGCGTAGTAGACACGAGGGTTGATTTGAAACAATTACTACAAATCTGAAGTTACTATCATTCGCATCACAATTCGATGATGTAACAGATAAACAATTACTACAAATCTGAAGTTACTAACATTCGCATCACAACTCGATGATGTAACAGATAAACAATTACTACAAATCTGAAGTTACTAACATTCGTATCCCAAATCGATGATGTAACACATAAACAATTACTACAAATCTGAAGTTACTACCATTCGCATCACAAATCGATGATGTATTAGATAAACAATTACTACAAATCTGAAGTTACTAACATTCGCATCACAACTCGATGATGCAACAGATAAACAATTACTACAAATCTGAAGTTACTAACATTCGCATCACAAATCGATGATGTAACAGATAAACAATTATTACAAATCTGAAGTTACTAACATTCGCATCACAAATCGATGATGTAACACATAAACAATTACTACAAATCTAAAGTTACTAACATTCGTATCACAAATCGATGATGTAACAGATGAACAATTACGACAAATCTGAAGTTAATAACATTGTTTAAATTAGCACATACTATAAGTTTTAAAGTTTTTGTTGTTGACAGAATTTATAATGTTTCCTACTTTATAATGAGGAAAAACACTAAGTTGATATTATTTACCAATAGATATATTATATTATAACATAGCACACATAATTATCACACGATTTACTCTCTCAAATGTTTTACTAGTTTTATTTATTTTATCAATCTTACTTTACTGTCACAAGATGTTCTTATCTAAGATTCTCAATATTTAATATTTTAAAAGGTATATTTTTTAATTTCAGAATACCGATCCAGAAAGCTGTTAGTTTCAGAAATTTCGCGTATATCTACACAAATTCTCACGTGATGGACTAAAGGAAAGGCAGGCTAGTGAACAACATCCATTGTCAACTCTTGGGCTACTTTTATATGACCGAATAACTGGAATTGTCTTTTACTTTTATGATCCAACAATAGCCCTAAAGCGTGGAGCGCGTTTTTGTGGCAGTGGGCCGTAAAGGATGGTTCCTCGGATTCACAGTCCGCGTGCGCTAACCATAAGACCACACTGGACCTATTTCGAAATTAAATTAATGGAAATACGTCACTCTGAATGGTTTAGATTTATTATTTTTGTTTCCCCGTAAGGGGGCCAAAGGCCGCCTGGAAGCGCACCTGTTTTAACCCCTCGTACCATGAAACACCAGTTCTTAGCATAAATCAATAGTTCCTTATAGCTGGATGTTAGTATAAAAAGATTCTACATCAAAGCTAGTTACATACATATTTGGACTATACTTTCAAATTCTGCACTAAAAACAGACTTTAAGGATGGACTCATTGCTGGTATGGTTGTAAGTACCCATTGTTATGATGTGAACTCTTTTTACAAGCTGGCGAAATACGATTTTAACCAATTATATTTATCAAAGACATTGGTATCAGGCTTGTTATATTTTGAAACACTACATTCTTTACCTAGTTCATAGCGAATTACAAAAATTAAAATATTGTGTAGTCATACTATTTCAACCACGCCATATTTTTCTAATATTCCAAAGAGATTAGTTATAGACTGTAGAGTTTAAAATTATAACAGTCCTAATATTAATGTCTTATGAAAAGTATGACTGTAAGGTATTAAGAGTAAAAAACGTTTTTTGGAACAACGAAGGGTTAATTTTTTTATCTTGAATCTACTCGAATATTGTACCATATTTTTATATATTGTCGACTTTCTTGACACAATGTTATTTATTAAATTACTTTTATATTGTTTTCTTATAAAGAAATCAATAAGATATCTATGTGGAAACAACTTGATGTTTTTATTGGAGTATACTGTGAGACATATAGTTGTGAAACGAAGACAGACCTAAACTATCAACATCATTAATAAAGTCCTATTCGGTATATAAGAAAAGTATATGAAATCATTTTCATATTTTAATAAAACTTTAAAGTTTGCCAAATAATTCAAAGATTGTAATGACTGAGAAACCAGTCCATTATATAATTTTCTATTTTCCTCAGAATATACAAGTTAGTTTTATCATTGAGCAGAGTTTATCTACAGGCTTAAGTTTTATTGCTACAATATACACCTTCTCAATTCAAGTACGTAACATGTAAAATATGAATTATATATTATCTGGTTGCCTATAATGTGCGCAAAAATGAAAAGGTTCTACCACCAGATGTCTCTACTACTACTAGGTGGTTATAGCACTAGGAGATTACTACTAAGTGGTTCATATTACTAGGTGGTTCTAGTAGGCGATTCTACCGCTAAACTGGTCTACTACTCAGTTGCTTCTGCTTCATATGTTTCTAACAAGGACCCCAGTTGCTTCTACTTCATATGTTTCTAAAAAAGACCTCAGTTGCTTCTATTTCTTATGTTTCTAACAAGAACCTCCATGGCTTCTATTTTATATGTTTTTGAGAAGAAAGAATTCAGTTGCTTCTACTTCATATGTTTCTAACAAGGACCTCAGTTGCTTCTACTTCTTATGCTTCTAGCAAGAAAGACCTCAGTTGCTTCTACTTCATATATCTCTAACAAAGACCTCAGTTGCTTCTACTTCTTATGTTTCTAACAAGAAAGATCTCAGTTGCTTCTACTTCTTATGTTTCTAACAAGAAAGATCTCAGTTGCTTGTACTTCATATATTTCTCACAAGGCCCTCAGTTACTTGTACTTCATATGTTTCTAACAAGGACCTCCATTACTTCTATTTCATATGTCTCTAAGAAGAAAGACATCAGTTGCTTCTACTTCATATATTTCTAAAAAAGACCTCAGTTGCTTCTACTTCATATGTTTCTAAAAAAGACCTCAGTTGCTTCTATTTCTTATGTTTCTAACAAGGACCTATATTGCTTCTACTTCGTGTGTTTCTATCAAAGATCTCAGTTGCTTCTATTTCATACCCGTAAGAGAAGCCAACTAACTATATAAAATTAGCATTTCTGGTCTCATTTTTATAGCTTGTCCTGTTATTATATAAACTTGATCAGTTTTTTCAAAAATCAAGGTAAAAAAGTTCAGATATTGCTAATCACTAAATTGTTTTTCATATCCTTTGTCTTAAGCCTAATGGTGGTTAAATTATATTTAATAATAAACCGAACGATTAAAGGCCAGAATTTCTTTTTCCTAATCTTAACTGGGGATGTTGGAATGCAGAAAAGTAAATTTAGAAGCCAAGTGGCTCGTATTTCTTCTCCTTCGATCAAAAACCCGTCTCACACATAGTACGCTGTCTTTGTTTATTTTCTTCAGTCGTTTACATACATAATTTATTTTATTAATCAGTTGCTGATGTTGTGCATGTGTATTAAGTTTTTAATTCAGTTGTTTCTTCAAGCAATAGATGGCGGTAATTACAATATCAAGTGTCTCAGTTTCATGTTTATTGTTTAAGAGTTTTTAAAGCGTTCTTGCAGAGATTACACTTCTTACACTTATCAGCTTTCTTATATCTAGTTTTGTTTGTCTCTTTACAGAAAATTAGACACTTTTATGGGAGCAAGCTCTTCTTTTTCAAACATTTAAAGATCCTCTTGAAAAGGATATTAGTCAATTGTTAGTATTACATGAAAATAAGCGCAATCATTCTATCTAAGATCAATTATATTTTCTTTATAATGCTTGACAAATTTCATGCATCAAAAAATGTGAAATTAAATAATTTTAAACTTTACATAATGAAAGGTGATTTTTTGTGCGCTGAAACTGATTTGAATAATAAAATTAATATACATGATACTTTTTAGACACGTGATTTTCACTGTGGAGAAAGGAAAAGCAATAATTATTGATAATGTTCTAGAATAAATACAATTAACATCATTTTACTGAGCAAAAAATGGCATTCAGGTTTCGAAAGGTTGAAACTCAATAGCATGAAATTGATATAATAATGTTACATCGGAAGCCATGTGACGCTGGTAACACGACATGAGTTTCTAGAAGGATCATGACTTTTCCTGGCAACTCTAGTCTTTTCCAGGCTCTCTCTATTTTAGTATATAAGCCCGGCAAATAATTGCAGATAGATAGATATAGAGAGAGATAATTGAATCAAGCGAGCGGTATGACCGTAAGTAAAGTGCGTGAATCGTTGTGAATTATGGCGTGTGTTTAAGTTAAAGTAACTGTGGAAATTCTGTGTATTACAAAGTTGAATTGAGAAAGAATAAATTAGTTTTATTTAAGAAAGGACTTGTATCGCTGAAGTTCCTCGGGAAGAATGTATACCGGAAATTAACAAACGATCAGAAACGTAACAATAAATTCTACTTTCAGAAAGCATGCAAGACGTTTATTAAAAGCTTGTTTACAGGAAAATGTTTTAGGTTTTTTAATTTGTACCAAAAGTTAAAAAGAAAAACACACTAAACTGGTAACAGTGAAACAGACACAAGTTTAACCTTCTATTGCACATGATAACAAATCTATCTTTGTTGCGTAACACACAGGTAACCGTCTAAATAGAATTAGCTTTCCTTGTTCCCCAATTGAACAATATTGCATCTCACAATAAACATCTCATTGCATAATATAGACATATTTAAATAAGGAATTCAAACATATTTTCCATCACATTTTCATAATGCGTGCAATAGAGGAAACTTGTTACATAAATGATGAAAGTTGCTACATTCCAAACAATGAAGAACGTACACTGAGGAATCATTCGTATTTCTGTGTTCCTACTAAGGCACTAAATTGTTTTCAAATATAACACATACTTCTGTTGAAGTTGCAAGTTTATTTTTTTATCTGAAATTTTCATGAAGTACAATAAATAACTATATTTTGTATTCTTTATTTTAGTTAAAGAACAGCGGTGTTCAGATTAAAAGTAACCTTTCTTTAATAATAATCGTATTTAATGGTGAGGTCGTTAAATGCTCCTTTAGACAACATCTCAGTAAATTATCGTCACCCATTAAATATATATTTTATCCTACATAGGCCTATAAATATTCCATGAAGTTGTCGACACCTTCAAAGTATTAATGTGATACTAAATACTTGGTGTGGATTTTCTTTACTAAATTGTCAAAACTACATATACTTCTCTAACAGAATGTAAATTTTCTACTAAAATGTACGCCTTGTAAATAATCAATAATCGTGGGTTATAGAAAATGAACGTGTTTTAGGTATATTTCAAGTTACTAGCGTTTCTTCGCAATCTCTTCAATAGAAGGTCCAAAGGTGGTGGTTCCATCTCCGGTTTTCAATCTCGTCTTTTCAATAACTTCATCTGGTACCGTTTTCAGATCATAAGCTTGGCCTAGTTTAGCCATCCAATCGATGAACATTGTCGTAAAGTTATGTTTCCAGCCATACTCGCTGGCGGCGTAGTGGTTGGGAAAACTGTGGTGAAAATTGTGGAAGCCTTCTCCTAGTGCCCACCAGGTTATATTGGCGCTCTCCACAGCGGTCAGAAAGCGATTGTATGGTTTATTTCCCCGCCAGTGGGCGACACTGTTGATGAGCCAAGTCAGGTGTAGCGATACGACGTAGCGAGCAACGCCATTGGTTACAAAGGCAAACCATAACCTCTCACCCCAACCAAGAACGGGTATCATTGTGGGTATTATGAAGCCACAGAGAAATGCAAGAGGTACGTAGAATCTGTTCGTGAGAATAAAAACAAAGATATGAGAAAATCTAGTTCACAGACCCTCTTTGAATAGTTACAAAGATGATGGTGATAATTTATAGAGTTTTTTAATACAAATTGATTCGGTTATGGTCGTTTATAAACTCTGCGTCTTAGTAATTATATTTGGATTCAAGCAGTGAGTTTGTTGTTAATTTCTTACCATTAACGATGAAAATATAAAAAAAAAACATTAAACTGTTTCTAAAAACAAGATTTGATCAAGTTTTCTGCTTAGGCCTAATTAGGATTACTTAAGTGGAATGATATTCCCCTAAACGGATTCTAATCAGAGAATGTGGTAAAAATTAAACTAAGTCATTCCCAAAAAAACAGAGGATGGACCATAGATATATACCGAGCTATTCCCAAGAAACATTCTTATTCAGAAGATGACCAAAATTATAAACTAAATAATTTCCCCCAAACATTCTAATTCAGAGGATAAACAACAAGAAAAGAAATTCAGTTATTTCCAAATACATTTTAGTCTAGAGGACTTGGTAGAAAGAGTAGCTAAGTGAAGCCTTTTAGGAAGATTTTTTTCCCCTAGAATTCACAATAGAAAGACACGCATAAAACATTTCTTTATTGTGTAGCGGACATCACTTTCTCTAGAAACAGTTTTTCTTGTGTCTTATTAATATTAATACAAAAAAATATCAGAAAAAATACAAGAAATATATGTTACTAATACCTTTAGGTCTAAACATTGTGACAAAAAATCCCGTTAATGGCATGTTTTCTTCATATCCATCTTAATTTGTCA
>NW_013670656.1:63771-66020 GCF_000517525.1 Limulus polyphemus | reverse complement strand
CTTCATATCCATCTTAATTAGTCATTGTGTTTTCGCATAAATTTGGAGATAAGCTGAGAAATGATTTCTAATAACAATTTTTTATTAGGAAACAGACTATTTACTAGAATATATCTGGGAAGCTCAAAAAAACAGTGTATAACGAATATACTATGAAAAGACTTGCTCCTCCCTCATAAGAAGTGTGTTTCATCAGACCAGAAAACCTTGAGTAAGACTATTATCAGGCTCTTCCAGGAGAGTTTTGTAAAGAGACTTACCGTCGCTGAAACCGTACCACAGGGTCTTCAAGGAGGTCACTACAGTCTACAGTTTTCCCCTTTTTTATGACATTCGGATGCTTTCTTCTCATTAGCCATCCCATGTGAGCAAAGAATAATCCTCGGTTAATGTCGTGAGGATCAGCGTTGGTTTCGGAAAACTTGTGATGCACTCGGTGGTCACGTGACCATTCATAAATATCATTCTAACAAAGGAAAGGGAACAAACTTCTTATATGTTATAGTTTATATAGTAGAACAAACTTCTGATATGTTACAGTTTATATAGTAGAACAAATTTCTGATGTGTTATAGTTTATATAGTAGAACAAACTTCTTATATCTTATAGTTTATATAGTAGAACAAACTTCTTATATGTTATGGTTTATATAGTAGAACAAACTTTTTATATCTTATAGTTTATACAGGCGAACAAACTTCTTATATCTTATAGTTTATGTAGTAGAACAAACTTCTTATATCTTATAGTTTATATAGTAGAACAAACTTCTTATATCTTATAGTTTATATAGTAGGACAAACTTCTTATATGTTACAGTTTATGTAGTAGAACAAACTTCTTATATGTTACAGTTTATATAGTAGAACAAACTTCTTATATGTTACAGTTTGTATAGTAGAACAAACTTCTTATATGTTATAGTTTGTATAGTAGAACAAACTTCTTATATGTTACAGTTTATATAGTAAAACAAACTTCTTATATGTTACAGTTTATATAGTAGAACAAACTTCTTATATGTTACAGTTTGTATAGTAGAACAAACTTCTTATATGTTATAGTTTATACAGCAGAACAAACTTCTTATATGTTACAGTTTATATAGTAGTACAAACTTCTTATATGTTACAGTTTATATAGTAGAACAAACTTCTTATGTGTTATATTTTTCATAGTAGAACAAACATCATACATGTTATATGTTTTATAGTAGAACAAACTTATTATTTGTTATAGTTTATATAGTAGAACAAACTTATTATGTGTTATAGTTTATATAGCAAAACAAACTTCTTATATGTTATAGTTTATATAGCAGAACAAACTTCTTATATGTTACAGTTTATATAGTAGAACAAACTTCTTATATGTTATAGTTTATATAGTAGAACAAACTTCTTATATCTTATAGTTTATATAGTAGAACAAACTTCTGATATGTTACAGTTTATATAGTAGAACAAATTTCTGATGTGTTATAGTCTATATAGTAGAACAAACTTCTTATATGTTATAGTTTATATAGTAGAACAAACTTCTTATATGTTATAGTTTATACAGCAGAACAAACTTCTTATATGTTATAGTTTATATAGTAGAACAAACTTCTTACATGTTACAGTTTATATAGTAGAACAAACTTCTTATATCTTATAGTTTATATTGTAGAACAAACTTCTGATATGTTATAGTTTATTTAGTAGAACAAACTTCTTATATGTTACAGTTTGTATAGTAGAACAAACTTCTTATATGTTATAGTTTATACAGCAGAACAAACTTCTTATATGTTACAGTTTATATAGTAGAACAAACTTCTTATATGTTACAGTTTATATAGTAGAACAAACTTCTTATATGTTACAGTTTGTATAGTAGAACAAACTTCTTATATGTTATAGTTTATACAGCAGAACAAACTTCTTATATGTTACAGTTTATATAGTAGAACAAACTTTTTATATGTTACAGTTTGTATAGTAGAACAAACTTCTTATATGTTATAGTTTGTATAGTAGAACAAACTTCTTATATGTTATAGTTTATTAACATGGGAACAAACTTCTAATATGTTACAGTATATATAGTAGAACAAACTTCTTATATGTTATAGTTTATACAGCAGAACAAACTTCTTATATGTTACAGTTTATATAGTAGAACAAACTTCTTATATGTTATAGTTTATGTAGTAGAACAAACTTCTTATATGTTACAGTTTATATAGTAGAACAAACTTCTTATA
>NW_013670656.1:61775-63761 GCF_000517525.1 Limulus polyphemus | reverse complement strand
TTGTAGAACAAACTTCTGATATGTTATAGTTTATTTAGTAGAACAAACTTCTTATATGTTACAGTTTGTATAGTAGAACAAACTTCTTATATGTTACAGTTTATATAGTAGAACAAACTTCTTATATGTTACAGTTTGTATAGTAGAACAAACTTCTTATATGTTATAGTTTATACAGCAGAACAAACTTCTTATATGTTACAGTTTATATAGTAGAACAAACTTCTTATATGTTATAGTTTATACAGTAGAACAAACTTCATGTCATACTTTATATACAGCAGAACAAACTTCTTATGTGTTATATTTTTCATAGTAGAACAAACATCATACCTGCTATATGTTTTATAGTAGAACAAACTTATTATAAGTTTTATTTTATATAGCAGAACAAACTTTGTACAGGTTTTACTGTATACACTAGGACATATTTAGTGTATGTTTTACTTTTATAGTAGAACAAACTTCTTATATGTCATACTTTATATAGCAGAACAAACTTTGTATGGTGTTTTCTTTATATTCTAATAGAATACAGTGGACTCAAGTATAAAGTTCCAACAGTTTAAAAAAAAGGAGATTGTGCCCCAACATTTTTGTTACTTAGCAAAGAAAATATTTAAGAATTCACTTCAACAATAAAAATTAAAATAACGTAATTTTATTAAAGGTGCTAGTAAAACATTTTAACATTAGATGTAATTAAGTAAAACATTTTAACCTTAGATGTAATTAAGTAAAACAATTAACGGTGAGCTTGTTTGGTTCTTGGATTTCGGCGCTAGCCGTTTCTAGCTGAAAGGCAACCAGTCAATATCACCCACCGCCAACTCTTTGTCTGTTCTTTACAAACGAATAAGGGGTTTGACCGGCACATTATAATTCTCCTCCCTCACGGCTAAAAAGACGAATATATTCGGTGACGGAATTCGATCCCGTGGACTCATAGGTTGTGAGTCGAATGGCTTAACAATCGGGCTGTGCCAGGTTTCACAGATGAAAACAAAGCTCTTGAACTAATTATAATTTTTAATGTATTTTGAATGATAATATATTGTAATATTAGTAATTATTGAGACAAATAAAAACATGACGTAACTAAGAACGAGATATATATCTTCCTAACGCCTAGAAATGTGTTGCTATGCAACATTATGGAGCCTTAATAACTTACCTGACCAGCCAAGGAGAATAAAAGCATCAGAAAAATTCTTAGGGGAAGTTTAGCCTTGTAAGCTTTGTGAGACCAGAGTCTGTGGGCGCCAGCTGTTGTTCCAAGACACGACAAGAAGACGGACACAACAGCTGAAAAAGGAAATTGAAATAAAATGAAACAAAGATTATTTTTTTCTTTTATAGCATGCATTTAGTTAAATAAATATTGAAACTCTTAATTTATTTAACCTTTGTCTGTAATTGTCACTAAAATTCAAATACTTGGTAAGATTAAAGATGTCACTTTATTTTCACGATTCAACTGACAGGCTTTGAGTAAACATTAATTCAAGTTATTAATTAAGAACTGAAATTCATCATTTTTAAAGAAGGTATTATTAAATGCACATGTTGGTTGATAAAGTTTTGGATCACCTCATACTGATGTTTTACAATGGTATATTTAAGAGCTAAGAATACTGAAAGAATAAATAACTCAAACAAGGCAGTTTGATTTATATATGTATATCCAAACACCGATGTCAATCTAGTCAGCCGTCATGGAAAATCATAAAAAAATCAAATAAGGGTACGAAGTTGAGTGCTTACACCCACAACGTCACAACTTCTACTGACTTTCACTGTCTCTAGCCAGTTGTGGAAAGACAGTTACCTTTAAATTTCTTAAAGTAGAAATGAAATGAAGCCACTATAATATTTCTACTAATGAAATCCCCCAACCTCCACCATTACAAAAAGATATTAAATAGAACTATAAAATTTTAAATATAACTATAAGATATTAAATATAACTATAAAATTTTAAATATA
>NW_013670656.1:60104-61425 GCF_000517525.1 Limulus polyphemus | reverse complement strand
AAATATAATAAATCATCTATGTAACTGAAAGTGTAAATGTATAAGTTAGGATTTAAAGTCTGCTTCATAAATGAGTTTTCATAGAAGAACAGAACTTCCTCCCCACAACTGGCTATAAACAATGAAAGGCAGTAGAAGCTGAGACGTTATGGGTGTAAGCACTCAGCTTCGTACCCTTATTTGATTTTGTTATGATTATCCATGACGGCTGACTACATTGACATCGGTGTTTGGATATTTGTCTGATAGATGTGATATTCCCAACGAATTTGGGTGTTATTACCACAGACATCATTCACTATGACAATACGTTGACAACCAGGACCGATAACGGTATTGCGATATTTAATTCATTATTGTTTTATAGTGCTGATTTAATCGCCTATAAACAATTCATGTAACCAATAGCTTGTAAGCTATTTATTTAATAGAAAATTATGTTGAGGTATTGATTTTATCGCCATTTTCTCTTGTTTCCTATTTTAGGTGGGCTATTAACAATTAATGTAATTAATAGTTTGTGAGCTGTTTATATATGTAACCAATAAGATTCACTTGTGGATACGAACAACAAAACACTGGAATATCTATTTTTACTTTATTTTATTAATTTCTTCAACCGGTTTCGTGACTTCAAAGGTCACTCTTCAGGATATTATTTTACTGAGAATCTATAACAAAAACATCCAAACGCCGTTTTTCGACTTAACGTATGTAATCGAGCTTATATACCTATATTTTCCAAATATAAGAACATATAATACACTCCATGTGTAAATAAAATATATAATAATTATGCTCAAGCATAAATAAAATTAGTCTAGATTTTTCTAATATACGTCTCTTTAAATTAAAACCTTAATGTAATTATAATTTCTGTTATTATTATACAAGTACAATTTATTTATTCTACTCTAACTTACCTTATTATCTTAGTTATTGATATTCCAGTGTTTTGTTGTATATATATACGTTACCGTCACCTATGACAAGCTGAATATTGGAAATAATTATTTCTTAGATCTATAGTGTATGAGACAAGTTTGCTTGATGGTCTGTATGTGACAAAGCTATCATGAAAAACAGTAATAAAAATAATCAAATAGTATTTGCTTCAGCTCAGTTCAGAAATCAGATAAACGTTTAAACGTATATATATAAAAACAAAACAACCAGTGGTGTTCACTATCTATGGTGAAATTCTGTGACTTCAATCACAGTTTAGTCTGTGGAAGAAAGAGATATCTGTAAAATTAAACTATATCAGTAAAAAAGAGGCTCTTCCACGATTGGTTACCAACCACACACTGGAGGTAATGAA
>NW_013670656.1:57595-59626 GCF_000517525.1 Limulus polyphemus | reverse complement strand
TGACTTCCACTGACAGAAGAATGTTAGTGTTTCTGCTTTCAAACTAACTGTTTGTCCCCTTATATCTCCCTAAATAAAAAATCATAGAGACGCCGCAGGAAGTGTACCACAGACTTGGTAGTGGTAACAATAACAACAACAAAAACAACAGTTGTCCATTAAAGCTAAAGTAAGAATTTCTGTTGGAACTGTAAACACAATAATTCACAGGTTTTACGGCTACAACAACGACACGTTTTGTTTTCACAAGTTTCTTCTGTGAACACAAACTGTGCTACATATCTTTCTGTGAACACAAACTGTGGTAGATATCTTTCTTCTGTGGACACAAACTGTGGTAGCGATCTTTCTTCTGTGAACACAAACTGTGGTAGCGATCTTTCTATGAACACAAACTATGGTAGCAATCTTTCTTCTATGAACACAAACTGTGGTAGCGATCTGTCTTCTGTTAACACAAACTGTGGTAACAATCTTTCTTCTGTGAGCCTTTGAATTGCGAAAGGTTTTAAGAGTGTCATGTTTTATTTCGGTAATATTAAGTCAGAAGTAGTGGAACGTATAAAAACATGCACAAAGCTTTATCAAACTTTGTAAGTTAAACAACTATTGCAAGAAGCGGGATGTCAGCTAGTAAAAACAACATTTAAAACACTACAGCTAAAATAGTAACAATTATGTTTACATTCTGCCATGAAGTATTACTGTAATTCAATATGAAGTGTTTAGAATAGGCTATTATACCCTTCTTTACGGTAATGGAAAGTAGGAGTCGTAAAGTACACTGAATAAGTAAACTACATAAAGTCTATCATAAGTTTGACAAAATCAATCTGTAAGTTGAATTGAAACAAACTGACACATCAGTTCCAGACCAACAAGTCAGTTTTTAACTATGATGACAAACACTTAACACTAACGTGTACAACACTACGTTTTAACCATAACGTGCTTTTACTCTAAAATTAATGAGAACATTTATTTTAACACATAACGAAGAGAATACTCAGTGTTACATCACTGCTTGGCTTAATCCAAATATCACTTTCTTAGCTTGGAATATATCACGTAGTTGGTTATTTTGAAGTAGTAGTGTATCGTTAATAAAAAAATATGATTAGACTAGCTTTCTGGTCAAAGTAGACAGCACGTGCTTACGTCTACACCTGGTTGATTTTACTTGGGATAAACTGACACTGTAACAAGTCTGTTATGGTAATGATAGGTAACAAAGTTAAATTAATTTAAACTCGTTCATAGAAACACTTCTGTTTCCCACTACACTTGTTAGTTGAGTATTGATGAAAACTATTGTAAATCACAATATGTCTATATTTAGAAAGGTGTTCTTAAAGTCATTAACAGCTTTAACTGTTTAATAATATATACTTATTATTTGAATATTTAGGGCTATAAGATGGTTAGTTTTGATTTTATGGTTAATAGAAAAGTGGAATTCTGGTTTGGCGTCAATACATCTTGGATAATTTTTCTCTAACAGAAAACCAAGTTAGATGGTTTCTTTAAAGAATAAATCTTGAAAGATGAAGTTTGTGGAGAATCTTCAAGACTATTGGAGTTTAGTTGAAACTTATTGTGGAGTACAAACGTATAAATGTCTAAAGTATTTCAACTTTATATTGGTTATTTCAGATAGTGTATGGGAAGTGTGATATATTGTATTATGGGTTTCCTATATCAAGGTAGAACCCTGTCCAGAAAGTAGCAAGAAACACCTTGTTCAATGAAAAACCAACAATGATACGAAACCACTTTATCTTGGCTACTACACAAATATTGCATCTCTAGAGAAAATAAGAAGAAATTAAGATGAAGATAAACATAACAAAGTCTCCGAACACTATTAAAATGCAGATAAAAATAACAAAGTTTACGAACACTATTAAAATGAAGATAAAAATAACAAAGTATCCGAACACTATTAAAATGCAGATAAAAATAACAAAGTATCCGAACACTATTAAAATGCAGATAAAAATAACAAAGTATCCGAACACTATTAAAATGCAG
>NW_013670656.1:52880-56684 GCF_000517525.1 Limulus polyphemus | reverse complement strand
TTTTACACTACATATGTGGTATTCTCTACTTGTGTGGTAATTGTTAAAGTTTTACACTATCTGTATGGTAATTATTGAAGTTTGTACATAGTAATGTTGACCTGACTTTCTGGTGTGTGCCTTCTTAAACTGTTATTTTATTCATTAGGTTGTTTTCGGAATCAGACTACTCCCGGTAGTATCGACACGTTTTTGTCATATTTACCACTTGTACTCAATTAACATAAGTTTTAGTTTCAATCTTATGTCCTACTTACCAAGAACCCAGCCTTGCCACGTTGGTTGAGTAACACCGAGATAAATTCCAAGCAAAGTTGTTGCGTGTAGGAAGATAAATATTGTGACGTTCGTCCGTACTAAAGGTAAATCTTTATCTTGGACTTGCTCTGTTGACGATGTGACCTTATTTGGCATATTTTCTGCTGCTTTGGGAGTCATTTTCTGAAAGTTAAAGACAAAAACCAAACTCAGAAGAGGAAATATGATTTTTTTCTTTCTTCATTGAATTTCGTACAAAGTTAATCGAGGGCCATCTGCGCTAGACGTCTATAATTTAAAACTGATTAAATAGACGGAAGGCAGTTAGCCAACAATCCAATAGTTAGCGCGATCTCTTGGGTTACTCTAATCAAATAATGGGATTGATCCTTACATTATAACTCCCCTTAATTAAAAAGACAAACATATTCGAAGAAGGGTTTCGAACCTGCGACCTGCAGATTGCGAATCGAACGCCCTATCCATCAATAAGGACATCTAAGAGTGAAGATTATCAAGTAAAGCATCGTGTTTAATAAAGGAATGTTGTTACCTTATGTTAAAAGAAACAACAATAAAAATAACAACACGAGTTTAAATAGGTAGTTTCCTTTCTAAAAATGCCCCCTGGTGATTCATCAGTAAGTCCAAAGGATTATCACACTGAAAAACTCCGGTTTTAATACTCGTGTTGGGCACAACATAGGTAGCCAATTGTGTAGCTTTGTGCTTGTAAATAACAACAAATAGATCTTTGTGAAAAGTTGACGCATCATTGATAATCTTATAATTATTTTCCAGTTTTAGTTTCTCCATAACTAAGATACCTTCAAATATACAGAAATAATCACCAATACTTGTAATCAGAATACTTAAATAAACGTTGACT
Source organism: Limulus polyphemus (assembly GCF_000517525.1). Lineage (NCBI taxonomy): Eukaryota > Metazoa > Arthropoda > Merostomata > Xiphosura > Limulidae > Limulus > Limulus polyphemus. Next base: position 55,537 of record NW_013670656.1, on the reverse strand, counting down.
TTCTTCTTATTTTACGTCCATTAATTAAAAAGGTATCTAAAAGTAACACTTCAAGTCTCACATTCATAAATACCTCTTTCGTCCAATGTCTAACATCAAAGCGTCATAATGAGTCAAAAAGGGAATATTTAGGGCTACGGTTGTATTAAATATCTTGTTTTTTAAATTAGCACTTACTATAAGTTTTAAAGTTTTTGTTGTTGTCAGAATTTATAATGTTTCCTACTTTATAATGAGAAAAAAACACTAAGTTGATATTATTTACCAATATATATATTATCTTATAACATAACATACATAATTATCACACGATTTACTCTCTCAAATATTTTACTATTTTTATTTATTTTATCAATCTTACTTTACTGTCACAAGATGTTCTTATCTAAGATTCTCAATATCTAATATTTTAAAAGGTATATTTTTTAATTTCAGAATACCGATCCAGAAAGCTGTTAGTTTCAGAAATTTCGCGTACATCTACACAAATTCTCACGTGATGGACTAAAGGAAAGGGAGGCTAGTGAACAGCATCCATTGTCAACTCTTGGGCTACTCTTATATGACCGAATAACTGGATTTGACTGTTACTTTTATGATGCAACAATAGCCCTAAAGCGTGGAGCGCGTTTTTGTGGCAGTGGGCCGTGAAGTATGGTTCCTCGGATTGACAGTCCGCTCGCGCTAATCTTAAGGCCACACTGGACCTATTTTCAAAGGAAATTAATGAAAACTAGCAGAAATACCAACCCTCTGGACAGGTATAACTGCTATTTCCTGCGGAAGGCTGTTGGGCCTACGACCTTTTCTGTAATTGTCTGACAGTTCTACAACAATGTACTCATACTTGACATTCAATAATGTTCACCATACATGAGAAAAAGGATTTTATGGAAATTTTAGTTTAACAATGAGCTATCGTCACATCATTACATCACAGAGTAGATTTTATTGAAGTATTTCTTTGAGGACGCAGTTATCAATGAAAGTGTCTCGCTTTTCTGTTGTAACACTCATGAAAATTTCACTAAAGAAAAACAAATATTTTTGTAAGTTTGTTTTTTGATTGTTTTATATTTGAAACTATTTCTTTTTGTTTGTAATTTTTATTGGTTGAATCTGAAACATATTATTTGTGAAAATTTCAATTGTTTTATTTATTGCTTAGCTATAAAAATACTGCCTGGTTATAAAAATATTACCCAGTTATGATTGATGATGATCGATGCGGTAGTTTCCGAGATTGAGTTTTGGACAAATACATCCTCATTATAAGCCCCATTATAATAAGATACATCACTCTGAACAGTTTAGATTTATTATTCTTGTTTCTCCAAAAAGAGGACGAAGGAGGAGTCACCTGTTTTAACCACTCGCACCACTATAGAGTAGTGTGTTGTCTGTCAGTCAGTCAGTAGACACTAAAATGACGTCACATAAAGGACGCTTAACGTTGCAATTTGTACTGTCGGTACGCCAGTGAATCGTGTGCATTCGTTGAATCACAAAAATAATTATGTACTCTGTAGGCTACAACATAACATTTCATATGAACTTCGAAAGCAAGAAATAAAAATATTCTTAATTTTGGTTTTACTTGTTCTTGAAACAGAACACTTTCGGGGACCCTGCGCAGGTTCAACTAGTAAGTAAGTAAATATTTTTGAAATATAATGCTAGTAATCTTTATCTGTACATTCATAATTAAAAATAATTTTTCCTTCAGTTTACACACAAATAGTGAGTTGTAAACTTAAAATTTTGATTTTTTTTCTGTAAGTGTTCTCTCCTTAGAAGTCACAAAGCGTTCACACAAGTATCGAATAATTACTTTTAGCCACATCATTTAAATACATGAAAAGTGAAATACTGAATACAAGAGTCAGTCAATCCACTTTTAGTTAGACTTTTTCATTAAGTTATACTAACGTGAGTAAGTTATGAATCATTGTTAGCCATGATCGTAGTTTCCAGTAATTACGTAAAGGCTGGCTATTCTAAAAGTAGCCAAACGTAACAGACTGAGTTTTTATTCAAAACTCTAAAGAAGATGATTAATAAATTTGATAAATATGCATTCAATATTGTAAACAAACACTAATTTATATGAATACGCAGCATTATAAACTATATATAAAATAAATATTTGTCGATAATGTCCACTAAACTTCCGATAACAATCCAATCAAAATTTCAATGTTTGACATGTTCTGTCTTTTAACAACTTCCCATCAACAAATCTACAGATTTTGGTCTTGTCAACCCCAAGTACTTTCTTCTCTACAACACACAGATGAAGCAACTCTAAACTATGTTGTGTTCTGTAGATAGAATGACACTAATCTACTCTATGTTCTATAGACAGAATAACCCTAAACTACGCTATGTTCTATAGACAGAATAACCCTAAATTACGCTATATTCTATAAACAAAATAACCCTAAACTACGCTTTGTTCTATAGACAAAATAAACCTAAACTACGCTATGTTCTATAGACAGAATAACTAAACTACGCTATGTTTTATAGACAGAATAACCCTAAACTACGCTATGTTCTTTAGACAGAACAATCCTAAACTACGCTATGTTCTATAGACAGAATAACTAAACTACGCTATGTTCTATAGACAGAATAACCCTAAACTGCGCTATTTT
>NW_013670656.1:51623-52438 GCF_000517525.1 Limulus polyphemus | reverse complement strand
ACAGAATAACCCTAAACTAAGCTATGTTCTATAGACAGAATAACTAAACTACGCTATGTTCTATAGACAGAATAACCCTAAACTACGCTATGTTCTATAGACAGAATAACCCTAAACTACGCTATGTTCTCTAGACAGAACAACCCTAAACTACGCTATTTTCTATAGATAGAATAACCCTAAACTACGCTATTTTCTATAGATAGAATAACCCTAAACTACGCTATTTTCTATAGACAGAATAACCCTAAACTACGCTATGTTCTATAGACAGAATAACCCTAAACTACGCTATGTTCTCTAGACAGAACAACCCTAAACTACGCTATGTTCTATAGACAGAATAACCCTAAACTACGCTATGTTCTATAGACAGAATAATAGAATAACTAAACTACGCTATGTTCTATAGACAGAATAATAGAATAACTAAACTACGCTATGTTCTATAGACAGAATAATCTTAAACCACGCTATTTTCTATAGACAGAATAACCCTAAACTACGCTATGTTCTTTAGACAGAACAACCTTAAACTACGCTATGTTTTATAGACAGAATAACCCTAACTACGCTATGTTCTTTAGACAGAACAACCCTAAACTACGCTATGTTCTACAGACAGAATAACCCTAAACTACGCTATGTTCTATAGACAGAATAACTAAACTACGCTATGTTTTATAGACAGAATAACCCTAAACTACGCTATGTTCTTTAGACAGAACAACCCTAAACTACGCTATGTTCTACAGACAGAATAACTAAACTACGCTATGTTCTATAGACAGAATAACCCTAAACTAAGCTATGTT
>NW_013670656.1:43403-51487 GCF_000517525.1 Limulus polyphemus | reverse complement strand
CTATAGACAGAATAACCCTAAACTACGCTATGTTCTCTAGACAGAACAACCTTAAACTACGCTATGTTCTACAGACAGAATAACCCTAAACTACGCTATGTTCTATAGACAGAATAACTAAACTACGCTATGTTCTATTGACAGAATAACCCTAAACTACGCTATGTTCTCTAGACAGAACAACTCAAACTAAGCTATGTTCTATAGACAGAATAACCCTAAACTACGCTATGTTCTATAGACAGAATAACTAAACTACGCTATGTTCTATTGACAGAATAACCAAACAACGCTATGCTCTACAGACTAAACAAATAGTAGTCGGCTGTATAAATGCGCCACATGAGTACACATTTTACTGAATGTCCTTCAGTTTGTAAGAAAATACGTTGTTTTTTTCTGGTTTAGAAGAGAAATAAGAAGGAAATATTCCATTAGTTTCTGTCGAGGTAGATCGAACGAATTTATGTAAACTTCATCCACTACATGTTAACTTTAAACAATGAAAACTACACATCAGAAAGACAAGAGTCTACAGAAGTCACTTTTAGTGCAGCGAACGTTAGTATCTCCTTGGGTACACAGTGAAACACCGATAGTTCTTGGAAAATGTCAAATTTGTGCGCAGTCGCAGCTGAAAACATCTTGTCCAAAACTTGTGAAAATTTATCAAATGCCTGATTAAAAATTCTGTGTATTTAAACATTATTTGATGGCACATCCTCTCATGAAAGACGTTGTTCTCTCTAAGAAAGTTGCGTTATTGGAGCTGAACGACCTCGTCTACAAGAAGGTTTTTTCTTTAACTTATATCTATTAGTGTAGAAATGATCAGGAAATAAGAGAACTCAAATTTAAACTGTTTCATTTAAATTGATATTTTTATCACGTCGACTGTTTTTTTTTCTCACGTAAATGGTATTGTGACAGTATATCGAATTGAAATAGTAAAAACATTTTTACCGATAACATAAAACATCGAATATTTTACCTGTCTTATCATGAACCAAATGTAATCAGTGGAATACTTTGATATCATGCGATTCTTTTACCTTGTTTTTTTTATAAGGCCCACAAGTGGCTCAGCAGTAAATCTGAGAACTCATACTGCTAAAACCAGGTTTTGATGTTCGTGGGGGGTGCAGTAAATATATCCCATTGGGTAGTTTTATGTTTAACAACAAACATAGGATATATACGTCTTTTTGTGTAATGACTCGTGTAATGCCACTTTTAACCATGGAAGAAATCTGGACCCAATGTGCCTGAGAACAACCTTTTACAATTTCGATGACGAGGAACCCACTTTGAGACTAATAATGCTTGGAAACGACTTGAACGGGTAATGAAGAAAAACTTTAATATAAGTTTAACATAACAGCAAATGTACAATGTTTCGACAAGGTGTTGGTACCTGATGATGACAAAGGTTATGACTTATATTAAAGTTTTTATTCATTACCCATTCAAGCCGTCTCCAGACATTATTAACCTTTTACAATGATCCAAAGTGCCATAGGACAGACTTTTATTACGACCCGATGTGTCACATACCGGAGGGTGTCTTTTTCAGCCTATAGTTGGGCCACAAACACCAAATTTTCTGGTGGCAGTTGAGACATCAAGGCCAATTTCAAAGATAATGACCAAAAAAGGCTTTACATCCGATTGCACTGTCTTGGAAGATTCCTACTCCATCAGATTACATCCATATTCAAATCTTCCACTGTAAATTCCAACGTTTTAACTATTACCTATCTTAGTTTTCTTTCAGTTTAATAAAAAACAGAAGCAACAAAACAAAGATACATTCAAGAAACCACCGTTAGTAGAATATACCAAACCAACAAACTCCACTTCTGCTGGCTATTATAAAGCAGTTTTTTCTCTTCTATAAACGGTAGTTACAGCCATGGTTATAGTAAATTTGATTAAAGTTTCGTCACTCGCTGTTGCTCTAGTTAATCGCATGTAGGGATTTGCTTATGTGTGTCATGCTTATAGTTAAAATGATAGTGAGTCAGTGTTACAACCTTCATAAAAGGTGGGTAGTGTTTACTTACTTGGGAACTCTTTCTGCATCAACCATTTTGTGGTGTTCGATTATACGTTTTACAAGTACATTTACGGACTCTTATACGTTGAATAATTATGTTGAAAGTATATGGACTTTTACGGGTTGGATTAGTGGTATTAAAATTACATGGACTGGTATGGCTGGATTAGCAGTATTAAAAGTATACGGACTGGTATGGCTGTATTAAAGGTTTTAAAGGATACGGACTGGTATGGCTGGATTAGTAGTATTAAAAGTATACGGACTGGTATGGCTGTATTAAAGGTTTTAAAGGATACGGACTGGTGTGGCTGGATTAGTAGTATTACAAGTATACGGACTGGTATGGCTGTATTAGTAGTATTACAAGTATACGGACTGGTATGGCTGTATTAAAGGTTTTAAAGGATACGGACTGGTATGGCTGGATTAGTAGTATTACAAGTATACGGACTGGTATGGCTGGATTAAAGTTTTAAAGGATACGGACTGGTATGGCTGGATTAGTAGTATTAAAAGTACACGGACTGGGACTGGATTACTAGTATTAAAATTACACGGACTGGTTTGGCTGGATTACTAGTATTACAAGTACACGGACTGGTATGGCTGGATTAGTAGTATTGGAAGTGCACGGACTGGTATGGATGGACTAACAGTATTACAAATACACGGACTGGTATGGATGGACTAGCAGTATTACAAGTACATGGACTGGTATGTTTGGATTACTAGTATTACAAGTACATGGACTGGTATGGTTGGATTAGTAGTATTGGAAGTACATGGGCTGGTATGGTTGGATTAGTAGTATTGGAAGTACATGGACTGGTTAAAGATTATTTACTCATTATAGATTAGATACTTGTTATAGATTATTTACTTATTATAGATTATTTACTTATTATAGATTATTTACTTGTTATAGATTATTTACTTGTTAAAGATTATTTACTTATTATAGATTATTTACTCGTTATAGATTAGATACTTGTTATAGATTATTTACTTATTATAGATTATTTACTTGTTAAAGATTATCTACTCGTTATAGATTATTTACTTATTATAGATTATTTACTTGTTAAAGATTATCTACTCGTTATAGATTATTTACTCATTATAGATTATTTACTTATTATACATTACTTACTCGTTATAGATTATTTACTTGTTATAGATTATTTACTCGTTATAGATTATTTACTTGTTAAAGATTATTTACTTGTTAAAGATTATTTACTTGTTATAGATTATTTACTTATTATAGATTATTTACTCGTTATAGATTATTTACTTGTTATAGATTATTTACTTATTACATATTATTTACTCGTTATAGATTATTTACTTGTTATAGATTATTTACTCGTTATAGATTATTTACTTATTATAGATTATTTACTCGTTATAGATTATTTACTCGTTATAGATTATTTACTCGTTATAGCTCTTTTTTTCCTGTTACAAGAACCCCCTACAGGACAGTCGTTTCGTAAGCCCACCCTTCGCGCATATGCGTTGTGTTAACACCTTCGCCACTCGGTTTTGTATCCCCAACTTTCATGACTCGTTGTTTTATATAAAACCTTTCACGACCAAGCGTTTTGTATTAACCCGTTCGCGACTACGCGTCCCTTCGCAACCAGCCGTAATGTATTATCAGGAAAAATAGGGGAGTTAATGAAGCATGAAACATTGTATATTTGATTAAAGAAAGGCTTTAGAAACTACATATTATTGTTTGTAATGTTTCAAATATATATGTGTTAAGTATGATCGTACAGCATAATAGCATTTATGTAGGTTACCTATATTCTCTATAGAAACAGGTTTACATGTCAAGTTTGTTTTAACTAAAATATATAACACCAACAATCTTCTACAAATTAATATAATATCCACGAATACTGTATAGCTTGCCTTACATAAACTGAGGCAAAGCTGAGCATCCCACATTTAAAATTATTATTTTATCAAACTCTGATACAAGTTATTCTGATTCAGTTGTTTTCCACGGTTTAGTGTTTGAATCATAAATACATCACATCATCAGTGTTAACATGGTTAACATCAGTGTAAATCGATTTCTGAACATGGTTAAAAAAAGAACATAAATAATCTAACACCTTTAAAATTTCATACTTATCATTTCACACAAGTGATGTTGGGCCAATCATTTATACTAGCGGTAACGTGTTCTGAGGAGTCTGTCAGTGGTATTAGCGTATTGTGTGAGTTACGTTAGCGGTACTGTGTTCTCTAAGTTATATTAGTGGCGTAGCTGTGGGTTACGTTAGCGATACTGTGTTCTGTAAGTTGTATTAGTTGCATAGATGTGGGTTATGTTAGCGGTACTGTGTTCTGTAAGTTATATTAGTGGCGTAGCTGTGGGTTACGTTAATGATACTGTGTTCTGTAAGTTATATTAGTGGCGTAGCTGTGGGTTACGTTAGCGATACTGTGTGTTCTGTAAGTTATATTAGTGGCGTAGCTGTGGGTTACGTTAGCGATACTGTGTTCTGTAAGTTACATTAATGGCGTAGCTGTGAGTTACTTTAGTAGTTTTGTGTTCTGTAAATTATGTTAGCGGTGTAGCTGTGAGTTACGTTAGCGATACTGTGTTCTGTAAATTATGTTAGCGGTGTAGCTGTGAGTTACGTTAGCGATACTGTGTTCTGTAAGTTATATTAGTGGCGTAGCTGTGTGTTATGTTAGCGGTACTTTTTTCTGTAAGTTATGTGATTGGTGTCATGTAGTTTGCGAATTAAATTATTTCGCGGTGTAATATGTTCTTTCAATTATATTATGTTATTGTATTAATGGTATATGTATGTTATGTTACTGAAGAAAGTATTTAATGAATGTTGCTATGCTAGTGTATGTTATGTTAACTAAGCAAGTATCTACTGAATTTTGTTATGTTAGGGTATGTTATGTTAATGAAGAAAGTATTTAATAAATGTTGTTATGTTAGGGTATGTTATGTTAACTAAGAGATTATTTAATGAATGTTGTTATGATGGGGTATGTTATGTTAATGAAGAGAGTATTTAACGAATGTTATGTTAGGGTATGTTATGTTAACTAAGAAATTATTTAATGAATGTTGCTATGTTAACTAAGAAAGTATTTAATGAATGTTGTTATGTTAATGAAGAGAGTATTTAACGAATGTTATGTTAGGGTATGTAATGTTAACTAAGAAATTATTTAATGAATGTTGTTATGTTAGGGTATGTTATGTTAACTAAGAGAGTATTTAACGAATGTTATGTTAGGGTATGTTATGTTAACTAAGAGAGTATTTAATGAATTTTGTTATGATGGGGTATGTTATGTTAACTAAGAAAGTATTTAATGAATTTTCTTATGTTAGGGTGTGTTATGTTAACTAAGAGAGTATTTAACGAATGTTATGTTAGGATATGGCTATGTTAATGAAGGGAGTATTTAATGACTGTTGTTATGTTAGGATATGTTATGTTAACTAAGAGAGTATTTAATGAATGTTGTTATGTTAGGGTATGTTATGTTAACTAAGAGAGTATTTAATGAATGTTGTTATGATGGGGTATGTTATGTTAACTAAGAGAGTATTTAACGAATGTTATGTTAGGGTATGTTATGTTAATGAAGGGAGTATTTAATGACTGTTGTTATGTTAGGATATGCTATGTTAACTAAGAGAGTATTTAATGAATGTTGTTATGATAGGGTATGTTAATGAAGAGAGTATTTAACGAATGTTATGTTAGGGTATGTTATGTTAACTAAGAAAGTATTTAATGAATGTTGTTTTTTATTGATGTATGTTGTGTTAACATGAATGTTTGCTGAATCGTGATGAGTAGGCTGCAGTATATTCATGGATTGTTTTATGTTAGCAACAGAGAGGGTTCCATTGTTTGTTTTTACTTAAGGACCATTTCTGTTTAAGTCAATACAATCAATGTTACGCTCTCTTGCTAACATAAAAGAAAGAGAAGTGAAATATATCAACGTTGTATTGATTTTTGTAGTAAAGATGGGTGACAGATAGTGATTGAGATTCACGTATCTTTCTTTTATTTATATTATATATAGATTTATTTTGTAGATAAACGTATCTCTAACTTTTTATTCCCACGTTCAAGTGATTTCGTAAAAAAGAGTGGAAATTGAATAATGAAATATCTTTAGTATTCCTTACCTAAATAATTATTGCAGAATATTGAGAACCTGACCAAGTTTAAATGTTTCTCTTTAATTTCTTGTTTTACGTAATTCGGAGTTTGGGATAAAAAAATAATACAGAAAATTTCGACAAAGCCTTGAGACAGACTAAGATTTTACAAAATGTTAGAAATTATTTGACGTACCTCAATAAAATTGGGACTCCTGTGGCGTTTCTGGTTTTCTGTCACGGTTTCTTATTGTACTTGTTTACAGCTTGCTGGACTTCTACTTTCTGGTTCTCTAGATCACGAAGCAGGAAAGTGTACTACGTTTTGTGTATTATTACAAAATTAAGAAGAACTAAGCTTTTTTAACTACAGAGGGCACTTTCATTTCTTCCAGTGAGGATAAAATGTCTAGTAATACTTTGGTCGCCACGAGTAATGAAATAACAAAAGTGATATTACAAATGGGAGTAAAATAACCAGACGGAAAAAAAACTTGTCAAACGAGGAAAATCGGTATTCGAGTCAAGAGCCCCAATTGAAGTTTGAAGGACACAATCAAAAGAGTTTTCCTGCTTCACTCAGGTACAAAAAAACTTTTTCTCAAAGTATACACTGAATGCTGCTACGCAATATATTTACTTTTAAATAATATTTTATGTTTAGTTTTCATCCGGGTAATTTTTAACTTTGTTTCTTATCTCGGAAGTTTAATAAAATAGCTTCAAAAAGTGAAAAACATGGGATACTTCTAGAAAGTGGTTTACACAGTGTAAAAATAGACTGTTATCGGTTAATTTTATAATTAGTACGGGATCTATCTGTAAAACTAACACACACACACATCCTTTTGAGTGAAAAGTATATTTGGGGCCATTTGCTACGTGGCGTATATAACTACACAGGATTAAAACACATGGTGTTAGGTCTGGAGGTCAGTGGCGTATATAACTACACGGGATTAAAACACATGGTGTTAGGTTTGGAGGTCGTGCAGGTCAAGCCACAGAACCAGCTCTAATGTCATTGAAAATTATTATTTAACCGGTTGTGGACGCTGGAAGTAAAATGGGTTGGTGCACCATCCACCACGTTCTGGTGGATCATTGCTTCTCTGAGGATTAGTTTAATGTACCACGTTCTGGTGGATCATTGCTTCTCTGAGGATTAGTTTAATGTACCACGTTCTGGTGGATCATTGCTTCTCTGAGGATTAGTGTAATGTACCATGTTCTGTGGATCATTGCTTCTCTGAGGATTAGCTTAATGTACCACGCTCTGGTGGATCATTGCTTCTCTGAGGATTAGTGTAATGTACCATGTTCTGTGGATCATTGCTTCTCTGAGGATTAGTGTAATGTACCATGTTCTGTGGATTATTGCTTCTCTGAGGATTAGTGTAATGTACCATGTTCTGTGGATCATTGCTTCTCTGAGGATTAGTGTAATGTACCATGTTCTGTGGATCATTGCTTCTCTGGGCTGTGTAGTCACCAACACATCATGCTTTCCAGTGACAACGTGTATAGTCACCAACACATCATGCTTTCCAGTGACAACGTGTGTAGTCACCAACACATCAAGCTTTCCAGTGACAACGTGTATAGTCACCAACACATCATGCTTTCCAGTGATAATGTGTGTAGTCACCAACACATCAAGCTTTCCAGTAAGAACGTGTATAGTTACCAACACATCAAGCTTTCCAGTAAGAACGTGTATAGTCACCAACACATCATGCTTTCCAGTAAGAACGTCTATAGTCACCAACACATCAATGCTTTCCAGTAAGAACGTGTATAGTCACCAACACATCATGCTTTCCAATGACAATGTGTGTAGTCACCAACACATCATGCTTTCCA
>NW_013670656.1:37526-42402 GCF_000517525.1 Limulus polyphemus | reverse complement strand
AATGTGTGTAGTCACCAACACATCAAGCTTTCCAGTAAGAACGTATATAGTTACCAACACATCATGCTTTCCAGTAAGAACGTGTATAGTCACCAACACATCATGCTTTCCAATGACAATGTGTGTAGTCACCAACACATCAAGCTTTCCAGTAAGAACGTGTATAGTCACCAACATATCATGCTTTCCAGTGATAATGTGTGTAGTCACCACTTATGTTTGCGAGCGATTAGTGACCTTTATTTGTTTTGTTTTATTTCCAAAAGCGCCTGGTGGCTTAGCAGTAAGTCTGAGGGCTTATAATGCTAAATTTTTGGTTTCTATACTCGCGGTGGGCGGAGCATAAATAGCTTATTTTTAAGCACAAGCTTAACAAGGAAAAAATCCATATTATATTACCTTGTGCAATATATAAATTATCTTTAAAAAGTGATATTTCCAAAATCGAATGGGAATAAGATTTATTTATACAGAACAAACATATTAAATATCTGTTTAAATTACCATAAATTATGTGTTAAAAATAAGTCTTGTCTCATTGAATTTGTTTCATGAAGTTAACTCAACAACCACTAAACGAGCACGTATGAGTTCAATAACGTAAACAGTATGTATCATAAACATGATTCAGTTTGTTTTCAAATCAGCTCCATCTCATTTATTTGAATTTCATATATGAATTATTTTAGTGTTTTGATAAAGTCGTAGTCACGTGTCAAACTATGTTCGAACGCAAGGCATCAGCTAATAACAAAGTGTGCACATAATGGTGACCTAAATTTCATGTAGTGTTCTTTTTTAACACAGCCCCTCTAGCTTCTTAATAAAGTTTTTATTGCGTGTTTCTTTTTAAATTCGTTCATTGTGAATACTAAAGATATTATGTAAATGATAACTAGCAGGAAAATATCGAACTGAACTTTGTGTTTTCAAATGATTACGAAATCCATTCGTATTTGTCCTTGGAATTTTAGGCTAATGGTTACAATCTCAGTGGCAGAGTAAAAAGTGTTGAAAGAAATATCTGGCAACTTAGGTTGCCCAAACAGGTTGCATAGGGCGTTCTTAGGATGACGTCTCATAATTAAAACGTAGAACTCTGAACGTAAAATCTTATTGGTTGAAACAAAGTTACGTGTTCAAGTATGACATGCCAAAGGTTAACAATTTGGGTACTAAGTGTGCAAAACAAAATTAAACGTCAGGATTGTAGAGAACTGAATCCAAACTGAACATGAGATCCTATTGGTTAAAAAAGTTACGTGTTCTTATATAATATGCCAAATTAAACGTCAGGATTGTAGAGAACTGAATCCAAACTGAACATTAGATCCTATTGGTTAAAAAAGTTACGTGTTCTAATATGACATGCCAAATGTTAACAGTTTTGGTACTAAGTGTAGAAACAAAATTAAACGTCAAGGATTGTAGAGAACTGAATCTAAACTGAACATGAGATCCTATTGGTTAAAAAAGTTACGTGTTCTAATATGACATGCCAAATGTTAACAGTTTGGGTACTAAGTGTAGAAACAAAATTAAACGTCAGGATTGTAGAGAACTGAATCCAAATTGAACATGAGATCCTATTCATCAGATACCTGATAAACCTGATGTTAAGATACACGCTTCATTGACACTTAGTTATCAAAGGTTTGATAAAACGTTATACACAAACATATATATCAATATGAGAAACAGATATAAGGAAATATGACACTGTAATATTTCTTTTTATAAATGTTTTCCCTGACTTTAAATACAGTTTTTGATTATAAACTCCACTTGAGACACTGCTTGTAATAATTATTCAAACACTTTTATAAATTACTTTGGTACTGTACAGCCTATGTTCATTATATGTACAGCGGGTGCTATACACGACTGTATCGCTGTACAACTTAAATTCAGTATATGTAGAGCAGTGCTATACACGACTGTATCGCTGTACAGCAGGTACTATACACGACCGTATCGCCGTACAGTATAGAATTAGTATATGTACGATAGGTTTCGCTCTACAGTTTATATTTAGCGTATTTAAAAACATATTAAGAAAGAAAGAATATTCTTGAAACGTTTATGCAATGAAAGAAATTTTAATAACAAAAACAAGTTTAGTCAGATCACCTACCTTTACTCGTTTCAAACTCCGCGCGTACAAAGAAGTAAATCAGCAAAGCTTTTGTTCTTAAGCTAGATAGCTAACACTTTTGGAACGAGTTGACTATGTTAAGTTTCCTTGTCACCGCATCGAGATTTTAGGCTTGTAGACTCGCGCTGTTGTACAATAGCTGGTTATGCCTCGTGAGAAATGTACAAATTCATACGCCTATCGTGGTTAAAATGACGCGACCTACTTAAAGACTGCTTTGTTACAGAGAGAAAAAAAAAGACTGCACTGTTTTAGGTCAATTTCCCGATCTTTCTGGAAGGGAACAAGAAAACTTTTCAACGTAAAATACAAGCTTAAGACCACTGAATTCACACTTTCAATGCAATCAACTTACAAGACGATTAAATATAGTTCATAACAAACATCCATAGCAAAACAACGTTAGTCAGTCAAATATAGCTTTACTCAATCTACAGTAGAACATATCCACTCAATCTCAAAGTGAATTGAAAACACATAAGTAAGAGTATTGTTTCCTTCCTGTATTAAGTAAGAGTATTGTTTCCTCCCTGTATTAAGTAAGAGTATTGTTTCTTCCCTGTATTAAGTAAGAGTATTGTTTCCTCCCTGTATTAAGTAAGAGTATTGTTTCCTACCTGTATTAAGTAAGAGTATTGTTTCCTACCTGTATTAAGTAAGAGTATTGTTTCCTCCCTGTATTAAGTAAGAGTATTGTTTCCTCCCTGTATTAAGTAAGAGTATTGTTTCCTACCTGTATTAAGTAAGAGTATTGTTTCCTCCCTGTATTAAGTAAGAGTATTGTTTCCTCCCTGTATTAAGTAAGAGTATTGTTTCCTCCCTGTAAAATACAAAGACAACAATCGTATCCTAAATGTAAAATATACCGTCAACATTACAGAAAGCATATAACGAAGTGTTTCGCTTCGTACAAGTATCGTGCGTTATACATAGAAGTGTGTCGTTTCGTACAAGTATCGTGTGTTATATATAGAAATGTGTCGTTTCGTACAAGTATCGTGTGTTATATAAAGAAGTGTGTCGTGTCGTACAAGTATCGTGTGTTATATAAAGAAGTGTGTAGTTTCGTACAAGTATCGTGTATTATATATAGAAGTATGTCGTTTCGTACACGTATCGTGTGTTATATATAGAAGTATGTCGTTTCGTACAAGTATCGTGTGTTATATATAGAAGTATGTCGTTTCGTACAAGTATCGTGTGTTATAAAAAGAAGTGTTTAGTTTCGTACAAGTATCGTGTGTTATAAAAAGAAGTGTGTCGTTTCGTACAAGTATCGTGTGTTATATATAGAAGTGTGTCGTTTCGTACAAGTATCGTGTGTTATATATAGAAGTATGTCGTTTCGTACAAGTATCGTGTGTTATATATAGAAGTGTGTAGTTTCGTACAAGTATCGTGTGTTATATATAGAAGTATGTCGTTTCGTACAAGTATCGTGTGTTATAAAAAGAAGTGTTTAGTTTCGTACAAGTATCGTGTGTTATATATAGAAGTATGTCGTTTCGTACAAGTATTGTGTGTTTTTAAAGAAGGTGTGATGTTATTTATGGTTAAAAGTAAACAAAAGACCTCTTAATTTCAGTATCAAAAACTTTAATGTTCAACTTCGTTCCAGTACGTGTTTCTTGTTGCCATACAAGATTTGATTGGCCTGTTTTGTTTTATTATTAAGTTTTCAAGTATCCATTTTCATGAGTTTTTTAGGTCATTCCTGTACATTAGAATCAGGTGTCGCAAGAACTCACCGATTGATGAATGTTAGTTCTGTGAGGGTACATTTTTTTAATGACCCATTTTTGTTTCTACAGGTGTACTTCTGTGTTTGTTCTAACGAAAAAAGTGTCGTCTTTAATGACTTAAATATCATTTTTGTTTAGTTGGGTAAACTTTGTGTTTTATTAAGGAATACCGTTCTTGTAATGAGTTAAGTAGCATTGTTGTTTAATTAGGTAAACTCTGTGTTTTATTAAGAAATTGATAACAAGGTAACGACCATAAGAATAACAGATCAAACTGTTAACACAGGTTTCAACCACAAAAATAACAGACCAGACTGATAACACAGGTAAAGACCTCAAGAATAGCAGATTAAACCGTTAACACAAGTAACGACCACAAGATTAACAGATAAAACTGATAACACAGGTTACGACCACAAAAATAACAGACCAATCTGATAACACAGGTAAATACCTCAAGAATAGCAGATTAAACCGTTAACACAAGTAACGACCACAAGAATAACAGATAAAACTAATAACACAGGTAAACGAGGAGAATAATAACAGGTCAAGGTGATACTACGGATGAATGATGACCACATTTCGTCTTATATATTTCTGTCTCCTATGTTTGGGACTTGAAAGAAGACAATATATTCTGTCTCCTATGTTTGGGACTTGAAAGAAGACAATATATTCTGTCTCCTATGTTTGGGACTTGAAAGAAGACAATATATTTCTGTCTCCTGTGTTTTGGACTTGAAAGAAGACAATATATCCTGTCTCCTATGTTTGGGACTTGAAAGAAGACAATATATTCTGTCTTCTATGTTTGGGACTTGAAAGACAATATATTCTGTCTCCTATGTTTGGGAATTGAAAGAAGACAATATATTTAGTCTTCTATGTTTGGGACTTGAAAGACAATATATTCTGTCTCCTATGTTTGGGAATTGAAAGAAGACAATATATTTAGTCTTCTATGTTTGGGACTTGA
>NW_013670656.1:35709-36738 GCF_000517525.1 Limulus polyphemus | reverse complement strand
GTGTTTGGGACTTGAAAGAAGACAATATATTTCTGTCTCCTGTGTTTGGGACTTGAAAGAAGACAATATATTTCTGTCTCCTATGTTTGGGACTTGAAAGAAGACAATATATTCTGTCTCCCATGTTTGGGACTTGAAAGAAGACAAATGCAGACAGGCAAACGTCTGAAGTGGAACTATAGTAAGAACAAGCTAAAAGTATTGATTTGGAAAATAATAACTGTGGTATGATAGTGACTAGCATAAAGAAGATGTGCTCTCGTAACTTTTATCGAGTTACACAAATATGTGTATATATATATATATTGAACAAATACACACACACACACACACATATATATATACATTGAACAAACACAAATACAATTGAACAAGTATGTATACATCTTTATAGATAAAACGTAAATGTATATACAAACTAGGAATACCAAATATCAACACAAAACACAAATACATCAAGAGAAACTAGAAATACCAAACATCAACACAAAACACAAATATAAAATTTCATTGAAACTCAAATACTTTTATACAAAACAAGCGCAAATGTAAAAGATAAAACAAAATAGAAATGCACAAAATAAAACAAATTATTGCAATAACAAAGTGCCAAAACTGAAACATAAAACCAAATGTAAGTTTCTGAAACAAAATAGAACTAAAAAAAAACAAAACAAGTACATTAAACTAATGAGATAAAATAGTACCCATATCAGTGAACTTTCTGTATTGATAAGATTCGACAGAATTGGGTATTTATGGATATTCAGATGTTACATGAGACAATTTGGAAACAACTGTAAATAATTACGTTAAACAAAGCTTTAAACCACCAGAATAACACCGCGTGTGGCTAATATTTTGTTATATTCTCGAAGAATAACACCGAGTGTTGCTAATATTTTGTTATATTCTCGGAGAATAAGACCGAGTGTTGCTAATATTTTATGTTACATTTTCGAAGAATAACACCAAGTGTTGCTAATATTTTATGTTACATTTTCGAAGAATAACACCAAGTGTTGCTAA
>NW_013670656.1:28345-34875 GCF_000517525.1 Limulus polyphemus | reverse complement strand
AAGTGTTGCTAATATTTTATGTTACATTTTCGAAGAATAACACCAAGTGTTGCTAATATTTTATGTTACATTTTCGAAGAATAACACCGAGTGCTGCTAATATTTTATGTTACATTCTCGAAGAATAACACCGAGTGTTGCGAATATCTTACATCATATTCTCGGAGTTCCTATAAAATACAAATTCAGATACAGAAAACTGATTACAATTATCCAAGACATTCTTGGAGAATCATATCTGAAACACAAGATTCATTACTGTTGACCATAGAATAGTCGGATTCCGTCTTGAAGTTAAGCAAGATTTCGATATTTATCAAGTATAATCCAACCATCAAGAGTGTATATAAAGGAGAGGATCATTTTAAGGATTATTATTTTAATATAAAACTCGTCAAACTCCAATTATTTGAAAAGTTATCCATATTGTAATGAACGTAACACAGGGGATCCAGACTGTTAAAGTTTTCGTACAAGAAGAACATCACAAATACTTAAGGAATAAAATGTATATTTAGTGATGTCATGTGGCACGCCTGTTTATTATACATGTCACTAAGTAAAAAGCAGTTGTTATGTAAACTGTACTAAAGTAATGTCGCCATTCGAACTGATTACAGTGAGAGGTACGAATACTATCAATAATTCTGTGATTTCACTGTTTGAAATACATACATTAAAACTTTATATTGTCGCCATTCGAACTGAATACACAGAGATATACAAGAACTACATATAAATGAAACTTACCAACAGCTAAATACATCTGTTTATGGTTCCTGTTTGTCTGATAGTTGGTGAATTTAAGGAGCATTGGGAATTTCAATTTAATACTCGAACAACGTTTAGTAATTAACATTCACAAATCCTCGACATGTGTACACAACTGATATCTGCTGCCAGTGTTTTCGATATCCTTTTCCTCGGGAATAAATTCCTGATTAAAATCAAGCGGACTCGAAACAATGACCTTTCTCGTCATCTGTAGAGTTTAATCTAACTGATCAGTCAGGTTATTTTTAGAGTTAATACGTTTAAGATAATTTGTAAAATTTTTTCGGTTAATATACAAAACCTTTTTTGGGATTAGATTTCAGCAATTTTCAGAACATAAAAAATATGCCCTATTCTCTATTCAAACTATGTAAAGAAGTACGAATGCATAATTATGTAATATTCGATATGAAGAATACGTTAGAAACTAAAAACCTTATCCTATTCTTCATTCAGAAATTCAAATAAATATAATATATTTCCTTTTTCCTGTTACATTTCAAATTAAGTTAGAGCGATTTTGTTCCAGTTTTTGTGATTTGGTGAAACAGAAAGATATTTTGGAAATTTATATTTTTAAGAGGACAAAAAATAACTCATCAGAAATTAACTGATCCTACTAAAATATATTTTTCAACAAAATCATCTTCGGAAAAAGGACAACAACTCTGAATAAGAATATTATTAGCTTCTAAACTATCACTCAGCTATGACATCTTCTCCAGTTCTGAAGGACGACACTGGGTAACCCAATTTTTTTCTTTGTTCTTTGCTGTCTGCATCAACTTTTTTAATTCATCTTCTAATGTCATCGAACCAAGCAACTATTTGCTTACCTTTAGATATTTTTCCTTTCACTCTAACCATCATACTTTCTACCAACCTACTCTCCGATTTAATTGTATGTCCAGAGTATTTTCGTTTCCTACATATAACCAGCTATTGTCCTCTTTCCCTACATATATCCAGCTGTTGTCCTCTTTTCATACATATATCCAGCTGTTGTCCTCTTTTCATACATATATCCAGCTGTTGTCCTCTTTTCCAACATATAGCCAGCTGTTGTCCTCTTTTCATACATATAACCAGCTATTGTCTTCTTTTCCTACACATAGCCAGCTGTTGTCCTCTTTTCATACATATAGCCAGCTGTTGTCCTCTTTTCCTACACATAGCCAGCTGTTGTCCTCTTTTCCTACACATAGCCAGCTGTTGTCCTCTTTTCCTACATATATCCAGCTGTTGTCCTCTTTTCCTACATATATCCAACTGTTGTCCTCTTTTCCTACATATATCCAGCTGTTGTCCTCTTTTCCTACGTATGTTCAGCTGTTGTCCTCTTTTCCTACACATATCCGTTTGTTGTCCTCTTTTCCTACACATAGCCAGCTATTGTCGTCTTTTCCTACACATAGCCAGCTGTTGTCCTCTTTTCCTATATATATCCAGCTGTTGTCCTCTTTTCCTACACATAGCCAGCTATTGTCGTCTTTTCCTACACATAGCCAGCTATTGTCGTCTTTTCCTACACATAGCCAGCTGTTGTCCTCTTTTCCTATATATATCCAGCTGTTGGAATATATTTAAATGTTACATTATAGTGAAGTAGAAAATATTAGCGTCTGTTTTGTGAGAGAGAATGAATGTTAAAATGTTTGTAACGTGTGTTGTGTTAGAGAGACTAAAGGTTAAAATGTTTGTAGTGTGTGTTGAGTGAGAGAGACTGAATGTTAAAATGTTTGTAGTGTGTGTTGAGTGAGAGAGACTGAACGTTAAAATGTTTGTAGCGTGTGTTGTGTGAGAGAGACTAAATGATAAAATGTTTGTAGCGTGTGTTGAGTGAGAGACTGAACGTTAAAATGTTTGCAACGTGTGTTGTGAGAGGCTGAATGTTAAAATGTTTGCAGCGTGTGTTGTGTTAGAGAGACTAAAGGTTAAAATGTTTGTAGAGTGTGTTGAGTGAGAGAGACTGAACGTTAAAATGTGTGTAGCGTGCGTTGTGTTAGAGAGACTAAAGGTTAAAATGTTTGTAGCGTGTGTTGTGTGAGAGAGACTGAATGTTAAAATGTTTGTAGTGTGTGTTGAGTGAGAGAGACTGAACGTTAAAATGTGTGTAGCGTGTGTTGTGTTAGAGAGACTAAAGGTGAAAATGTTTGTAGCGTGTGTTGTGTGAGAGAGGCTGAATGTTAAAATATTTGCAGCGTGTGTTGTGTGAGAGAGACTGAATGTTAAAATATTTGCAGCGTGTGTTGTGTGAGAGAGCAATGTAATGTAATACAAGGTTTTGTCGAAGCGTTGTACATTTGCTGTTATGTTAAACTTATATTAAAGTTTTCTTCATTACCCATTCAAGCCGTCTCCAGCCATTACTAGTCTCAAAGTGGGTTCGAATGTAATGTAAGTTTTCCATTTAACTTTAACATAAAATTCGTTGCCACTGAAAATTGAAAAATACGTCAAGCGGCATGATGACTTTTGTTTTTATACGGATGTGTATTTATGTATTATTGTTTAGTTTCCGTACATGATGTGTCATACATAATTTAGTTTGTACGAAGCTGATTGTACGCTATTTACGGAACACAGAAAACCGCTATACGTGCCCAGCCAATCAAAAGAGAGATGCCCAGTGTTGTCTCCCGTGAAGAGATCTCATGACTACAAATGTTCAGAAAAGCTGATCTTTCATTGTACATCTTCTGTGAAGAAGACGAAGAAGTAGCATACGAAGTTAGCAACGGTGATTTTATCCTGTTCTTCTACCTAACCTTCTGAAAGATTTTAGCGACGAACTGGTAGGGCTGACAAAATTTGAATTTCGTCAGACTTAAAGTTAACTGGAAACTAATATTATAAAAAAAATATTATTATTCACATTTTTTAACGACATAGAAGAAGAATAAATAAAAACTTAAGTAACAATAGAGAAAAAATGAGAATTAAAGCATCAGAATTATTGTACATTATAGATGATATTTTTGGAACTGTAGATTTCAAGTCTCATGAAGCTCGACTGTATGTTTCACATCAACACAACTTCACAGAAAAACAACTGGTGATCTTAAGAAATCTCTTTGATTGCGTAGAATCCTGGGAAGAAGTGGTGAATAAAACAGATAACAATTATACGGATTTAGGTAGATTTGGTATCCTCACCATGTGTTTGGAGGAAAACCCTTCGAGCGAACCCACCACACGACCATTTGTTCTATTTTGGTGGCAACAAATGCTTTGGAGTGTCGTGTTTGGCCTAATGATTTTAATTGCTTTGGTTGGAAATGTCACTGCAGTGTGGGTAGTGTTGGGTCACCGAGGCATGAGAACAGTCACTAATTACTTTATATTAAATCTGTCATCGGTAGACTTCATCATGACTCTGTTGAACACCACCTTCAACTTTGTTTTCATGCTGGACAGCCATTGGCCCTTTGGTCACGTGTACTGTCTCATAAACAACTTTGTGGCCAATCTCACGGTATCATCGTCCGTTTTCACAATAATGGCGATGAGTATAGAGAGGTAAGTACCCTTTCAAAAATATCCTTATTTCATTATAAAAAGTTACAAAGTGTAAGATTTACCAAAGTTAGGTCTAATAAAGGAAAGAACAAATTAAAATACTCAAAATTATTATTCTGTAATTATTATTTCATTGTACGAGTTTGTAAAAGAGATAACTCACCGATTTACAAAGTAACAATCGTAAATAGAAGCATCTTTAAATTACCCTAATATATTATTATTAAATCACGCTTACTTCATTTTATAAGTAATACCAGTTATCATTGATACACAGCAGCTACAATTAATATCAGTCTTTCCTCATTCTTCTGTAACAGTCATTATTTGTTCACATTTCTGCAGCTTTGATAAATACCTAACAAGTCCCTGTTTTAGTAGATCACAGAATATCGCGAACAGCTAAAACGCACTTGTCCTATTATTCTAGAATACAATTCATATAATGTCATACGCAGCTGTATTTATATGTTGAATTAAAGCTAAAATCTTTCATATAAGATGAGGAACGAGATTCATAAAATAGGAACAGAAAATTCAAATAGAGTACGATCATATCAGAAGATACTTAAAGTACTTTATCTGTATCGATACCAACAATAACACACCTCCGTATATATATGAATGGTCCCTGATAGTAGTAATAACACTATTTAGTATATAACTGAATAAGCACTGATACAACAATACCACTCACCAGTATATAACTGAATGAGTACTGATAACAACAATACCACTCACCAGTATATAACTGAATGAGTACTGATAACAACAATACCACTCACCAGTATGTAACTGAATGAGTACTGATAACAACAATACCACTCACCAGTATGTAACTGAATGAGTACTGATAACAACAATACCACTCATCAGTATGTAGCTGAATGAATACTGATAACAACAATACCACTCACCAGTATATAACTGAATGAGTACTGATAACAACAATACCACTCACCAGTATATAACTGAATGAGTACTGATAACAACAATACCACTCACCAGTATGTAACTGAATGAGTACTGATAACAACAATACCACTCACCAGTATGTAACTGAATGAGTACTGATAACAACAATACCACTCACCAGTATGTAGCTGAATGAGTACTGAAAACAACAATACCACTCACCAGTATATAACTGAATGAATACTGATAACAACAATACCACTCACCAGTATGTAACTGAATGAGTACTGAGAACAACAATACCACTCATCAGTATATAACTGAATGAGTACTGAGAACAACAATATCACTCATCAGTATATAACTCAATGAGCACCAAATACAGTAATTACTGCCTAAGTATATAGCTTAATAAACACTAACAATATTATTTACCCCTGAGTATATAGTTGAATGAGGTAAAAAACACATCAGAGAAAATTTATAACTATATAATGAGCTTAGAACACTAATGTCGTACGAAATTACTTAATCTTTACATTTTTACTTTAGGATAAAGTTTAATAGAACATGTGCACGAGAAAAACACAACTTGCGTCATTCGTCGCTTAGTAACCAGTCTGTTAATCACTTGAGTAAAGAAAGACGATTAAAATGGTGTTTGAAGTGTAGATGCTATTACGAGATTCTTTGTTTTTGCAATCCATTTATTTTCCTAGATATTCAAGCCTTAGGGGGACCTGAAATTTGCACTTCAATCCCGTACTTTTCAAATATTTCGGCTACAAAATCTCTCTATATAAAATATTTAATCCTTTCATTACAGATATTTTTCACTAAATTAAGACATCTTCAAGTTGCTGACTATAGATCTCTGCATTAACAGTTCGCTGTGGATTAAGGAGTTCGAAATGAATTACTCCTTTGATGTCCCACCAAATGCAAAGCATCACTTTCTGCGGATGGAGTCCAGGTTTTGGGGTCGGAAGTAGTTTTTTGTCTAGGATTGAGCCATTGTTTTTGGCGTTTAATATTCGCATAGAGAATCCATTTTTCATCACCGGTGACATTTCTGTCCAAAAATGTATTACGCGCCAGAAGAGACGAAACAGCGTTCACACGTTGGAAACGATGATCATCGGAGAGTTCGTGAGGCACCCAAACACTTTCTTTATGAAGTTTTCCCATATTCCTTAGATATTTACGTACTGTTTCATGAAAGACATGCAATTTCAAGGACGTTTCACGAGTGTGTTGCCTTGGGTTAGACTCAACAAGCGTCTTCAGAACATCAATATCAATTCCAACATGCCGGCCCCCTG
>NW_013670656.1:18939-27697 GCF_000517525.1 Limulus polyphemus | reverse complement strand
GCCGAATGTGTGTCTCATCGTGTTCCATCACTATAAGGGATTAGAGTATATTAAACTTTACACATTATATAGGCTACTCTAACATGACGTTTAGGCGGTTTGTTTAACTATTATACGTGATGAACGTTTTTTGGGGGGTGGTTAATGAAAGTGTTCCAAAACGCGACATTAATTTCTTGACGACCTAATAGAAATGAATAAAACCCTATAACCCGAGCGCTATCGAAAGATGAACGTTTCTTCTTCTGGGGCAAAATGGGAAATAAATGATCATTCCTTCCAATAAAGCCAGACATACAGGTAAATGATCATTTTTTTTCCAATTAAAGCCAGATAGCAGGGATAAGCAATCATTCCTAACAATAAATCTCAAACTGCACGTTAATAATGATTCTTATTATTAAAATACAGTAAACTGTGAAAAGACCTGACAATACTTTACAACTACACGTCAGTAATAATTCCTATTGTTGAAACGCTGTAAACGCTAGTGACTAGACCTAACAATACTTTACAACTACACGTCAGTAATAATTCTTATTATTGAAACACTGTAAACGCTAGTGACTAGACCTAACAATTCAAACTTGTGTTGAGGAAGAAGAAGAATTTCTTGTAGTTCTTCACTATATTCAAGGATATAGATGTTCTATGAGGTCAATAATGAATTGTACAAACATGGCTATACTAGAATCCTCTGAGATAAAACGTTGACAATAAAGTTTGGCCTTTGACATTACATATGATGCAATAATTAAGAAACTATGTATTCTAAACCTACCTAAATACATATTTTCATGAGAACACTTTCGTAACTTCACAGCTGCTCGCAGACTGTTCCTAATATTACTTAAGTACAGATAGTTGTATCAATTATGGTACCAGATATTATTAGAATAGAGAGACCTGTCGAACTTCATATGGCTGATACTGATAAAGTCTGATGGATGTTAACAGCAGAGTAGCTCTGTTTGCAAAATCTCTCTATTATACGTGCCCATAATGTGGGTGGAATTGTTGTTGTTCTAAGAGAAACCGATAGCTACTCGGTGATATTCTACGCAATAAGGATTATGACTGATTGTTAAAAATATGTAATAAGATTATTTAGTTATTCGAATGTAAAGTAATAAATAAAGTTCCAACTAAATATAGATGAAGTGAGACAACATTAGTGAAGTGCGTTAATCATATTTTGATATTACTGTCGCAGAAATGGACTGAAGCTTAGACACTTGTTTTAGCTGTGTTCTTACTGCTTTGACAGTGAGTTTATTATATTATCGATTTCAGCATCTCGATATATGCGTAGTCAAATTTTTAATAATTACTTGAATATATAACTTATTGAATAAAAAGGAAACAAATTTCTAAGTGAAGACACGTTCAAATATTTTATATTACTGTGCTTTTCTAGCTTTAGAAATATATGTCGTTCCAAGATAAAATATACTTGAATTAATAACAATTAATTCCATTAATAATTTCAAAATCGACCAGTGTTAGGTTGATGACGACATTTTGAACAAATTGGAATTTCAATAAATGAATTCATTCAAAACAAAATATCTTAACGTTGTTTTGTAAACGTGTTTTAACTCAAAACAACGTTATATTCTTTAATCGACAAAACTGGTTCATAACGAAACAAAGGTGAAACTGACAGCCAACCATCTCACATAGCTAGAACTGAACGTGTTTCAGTAAATAAGGCTATGTTAATGACATTTCTGAAGTCCTTACCATTTGTTTACAAGCTAGGATCAACAGCTAACCTAGAATACATGCTGAGTTCAACAGCTGACCTAATGTGCAAGCTAAGATGAACATTAACCGATAGTACAAGATGGAATCAACAGATAACCCAGTGTACAAGCTCAACTGTATTTGTGTCAGCTATTGCCTTGTTAGCTGGGTTTATTGTGTGATTTTAAGAGTAGAAATGACGATAGTAGCTTTGGCTGGAATTAAACTTTGTGGATCAGTTGTTAGAACACTGTTCTTACTCAAGTCCCAGACGGATCAATTATTAGAATACTGTTCTTATTCAAGTCCCAGACGGATCAATTGTTAGAACACTGTTCTTATTCAAGTCCCAGACGGATCAATTGTTAGAACACTGTTCTTATTCAAGTCCCAGACGGATCAATTGTTAGAATACTGTTCTTATTCAAGTCCCAGACGGATCATTTGTTAGAACCTTCTAACAATTGATCCGTCTGGGACTTGAATAAGAACAGTTCTGGGAGTTGAGTAAGAACAGTATTCTAACAATTGATCCGCCTGGGACTTGAGTAAGAACAGTATTCTAACAATTGATCCGTCTGGGACTTGAATAAGAACAGTATTCTAATAATTGATCCGTCTGGGACTTGAATAAGAACAGTGTTCTAACAATTGATCCGTCTGGGACTTGAATAAGAACAGTATTCTAATAATTGATCCGTCTGGGACTTGAGTAAGAACAGTATTCTAACAATTGATCCGTCTGGGACTTGAATAAGAACAGTGTTCTAACAATTGATCCGTCTGGGACTTGAATAAGAACAGTATTCTAACAAATGATCCGTCTGGGACTTGAATAAGAACAGTACGGATCAATTGTTAGAACACTGTTCTTACTCATATCCCACACATGGTTGCTTTCCTAACATTATAACAATTTACATTTCTGGGTAAGTTCAATCAGTAATAAACATTAATTCTAGTACACACATTAACCAATGAGATTAACCTGAATAAATCCTTATTAACTACAAGAGTTGTCTTCTATTAGATTACATCGCTACTTTAAAATAAAATACACATCTAAAAATCTCGGAAAGGTCATCATCTATCGTGGATTATATTTAACTATATCTGAACTTACGTAATTCATCACTGTTTGGAATTAGAACAAAGAGAAAATCCAAGGCATACAACAGAGGGCAGGAGAGAGGGACTAGTAGATTTAGCACCCTTTTGCACAAGAGGCGTCAGTCGTCTGTGGTCTAACACAGCCGTGCTCTAGATTATTTCAAAATGTACAGAAACTTTTTTTAAGATTGTACGTATACGTTTACCTGTTTCATTACGATTAGTTTTTAATTATTTTTCCGCTTGGGACCAAACACACGAAAACTTCTCGGTAGCTAGTGGATCCCGTGCTTTGTACTAATCTCATACGATTGCACTGTAGTATTGTCAGACACGTTCAGGGCAAATGATTATATTGGCTCACTTATAATCGATTTATAACCCACCTTTGAGTCTACTTGATATCGAACTACTGTGTCTTAGTTTACGTGTGACTTAAATAACTCTGTAGAGTAAGTGTCATTTTAGGAACAGTCTTTAATAACAAAGACAAATACGGTTGTAAAGACGTGTAATAAAATATATAGGCACGGATGTCGACGTCACGTAAAGCGGATGTTCAATATGAGTTAGCATTAAGAACTAGCCAATTATAACCTAGAGTTGTTGGTGTCAGGTTTAGTTTGTGCCAAGAGGCGTGTACAGTGCATAAAAGACTTAAGTGTGATAATAGTTATAAGAATTGTTAACCAATTTTTAAAGAGTTAAAATTAAAAATAAAATAACGGCAAAAGGTGGTGGGAAATAGAGAAAATGATAACATGACGGAATATATATGAAATAATCCCAATATTGAGAAATTAAAGCATAAATAGTAAGTAATTATGTAGAGTAAGTTTAATTATGAATTTGGTTCTGAAAATCTTTTCAGAGACACGCGAAAATCAACAATCCCGGGATCGAGATTGATGCCATTTGGCGTTACAGTATTTATCAGTGCTATCCAGTAAGCTTCTATAATTTCCCTGTTTCTTTTAGATTTAAAACTTGTCTCTATACCCGTCAGTTTAATGTCTTATAGGGAGTGTTCAGGCATGTTAAAGTGTTTTGTGATCGGAAGTTCTTTGTTTGTTGATTTGTGGTTATTAAAACGTTCCCGTAAAGTTGTTTTAGTTTGACCTACATATTGGAAGTTCCATTTTTGGCATTAGATTAAGTAAATAACGTTTTTTGTTGAGCAGGTCATGGAATTAGTTGATTTTGAACTGCTTTTGGTTGTCCTTATCGGAAAATTTATCCGTTTCCAGCACGAACTTACAGGTTTGGCATCGCTTGCTATTGCTAGGATGATTTCCACCCGGTGTCGACTTAAAGTTGACTTTAGCGTGAACTAAATGTGAATGCAAAGTTTTATTTCTTTCTGAAAGAAACGACAGGAACTTCTGTAAAAACATATTTTAATCGATCATTAAGTTCAAGGAGGTAAATTATTTTTTTTTCTAGTATCCGGAGTAGGTTTTTTAGTTTCGGGTGATAGTAATAACCAGTGTAACACGATAATAATTGGTTTTAGGTAATTGTTTCAAGACAGATTCACGTGGTATATTGTTAACTTTGTCAAGTTGTTGGGTGATAGGTAATAACCAGTGTAACACGAGAATAATTGGTTTTAGGTAATTGTTTCAAGACAGATTCACGTGGTATATTGTTAACTTTGTCAAGTTGTTGGGTGATAGGTAATAACCAGTGTAACACGAGAATAATTGGTTTTAGGTAATTCACGTGGTATATTGTTAACTTTGTCAAGTTGTTGGGTGATAGGTAATAACCAGTGTAACACGATAATAATTGGTTTTAGGTAATTGTTTCAAGAGAGATTCACGTGGTATATTGTTAACTTTGTCAAGTTGTTGGGTGACAGATAATAACCAGTGTAACACGATAATAATTGGTTTTAGGTAATTGTTTCAAGACAGGTTCACGTGGTGTATTGTTAGCTTTGTCAAGTTGTTGGGTGATAGGTACTAACCAGTGTAACACGATAATAATCGGTTTTAGGTAATTGTTTCAAGACAGATTCACGTGGTATATTGTTAACTTTGTCAAGTTGTTGGGTGATAGGTAATAATCAGTGTAACACGAGAATAATTTGTTTTAGGTAATTCACGTGGTATATTGTTAATTTTGTCAAGTTGTTGGGTGATAGGTAATAACCAGTGTAACACGAGAATAATTGGTTTTAGGTAATTGTTTCAAGACAGATTCACGTGGTATATTGTTAACTTTGTCAAGTTGTTGGGTGATAACGTTTTATTTATAAATTTTTTCAGTCATAGTCTGTTTCAAAGAATTAACGTGACGGTCATAGTTCTTACTGTGAGAGCATATCTTCTTTAATCTAAGTGCTTGAGTGAATGTGATATTGTGTTTGGTGATTACAGCTTTGATTATGTAAATATTGTGGTTTATCTGTGGTTTTCGGTACAAATCAGTGTGTAGAACACCATCTTTTAATGTTAGATTTATATCTAAGAAACTTATTTGGGTAGTGGAGTAATTTTAGGGTAAACGTTATTTACATAATCCAATACCAAAAATACAACTCCCAATACGTAGGTCAAACCTAAACAAATGTAAAGGATCGTTTTAATAACCATAAATCAACAAACAAAGAACTTCCGATCTCAAAAAACTTTAACATGCCTGGACACTCTCTTGAAGATATTAAACTGACGGGTATAGAGACAAGTTTTACATCTAACAGAAACAGGGAAATCATAGAACTAATATTAGCATTATTCATGCTTTGATTTCTCTATATTGATATTATTTCCAATATATTGCAACACATTATCATTTTCTCTATTTCCCAAAATTGGGAAGATCAGCCAGGGCTTTTTCTAAGTCATATTTATGCCAATAAAGCATACCAAGAGCTTATTCTGCATTGTATCCATACTTTTCTTTTGCCAATATAATATACTCTACCAATTTGTTATCAGGTATTTCTGGACAAGGCGACCAAACCAAAAGGGCTTGTTCTGGAACAAATTCAGGACATGGGCCACAAGAAACTGGAAATTCTGGAACACAAGCCTGATAATCTTCCCCAATTTTATCCCATTTCCCGATGAATGGACGGTTGAAGATAAGGTTCTTTTTTGAGCAAGCATTTCAGTTTCATGGTAAAAGCTTTCACATAATTCGTCAAATGTTGCCAGACAAGTCTATATCAAGTTTAGTGAAATATTATTATTATTGGCATAGGAAAAGAACTAGAACCAGTCTAATGGACCGACAGGCTCGAAAAATGCCAGGTCATCAGAATGAAAATAGTGATGCAGGGTCAGAGCAATCTCTGAAAATGACAGTGATATGGAGACAGAAAATGGAGAAGGGAAAGAGGAAAGTTCCAAGTTTTGCTCATACTGTGGAGTATATTACTCCCAGTTATTTCCTACTTCAAAAGGAATTTTATGCAATGTCTGGTATCAGTACTGGCGTCGAACTGGGATGATGCGCAGTGCTGGTGGGCCAATGAAGAAGCACGAGTCCACCTCGGTTCGTCACAACCAAATGAGAAGTTAAGAGAAAACCTCCCTGAGGCATGTATCTCAGTATGAAGATTTGATATCTATAGCAACAGGACCACCCAATAAGGCTGAAATCTAATGATCTCAGACTATTTTGGAAATTGTGTCCTTAAAGAGACAGGTCCAGTTAAGAGAAAACCTCCCTGAGGCATGTATCTCAGTATGAAGATTTGATATCTATAGCAACAGGACCACCCAATAAGGCTGAAAATAGTCTGAGATTATTAGATTTGGAAATTGTGTTCTTAAAGAGACAGGTCCAGAATAATAAACAAATGGTTAGCCAGTTAAAACACAAAATCTCTGCTGGTATCAATGGTTTCCGACTAATGAGGCTGGAAATTGGATAAATGCTCGATGGACACACGAGGAACTTTTATTGGGTGTTTAAGGAGTTGGAAATTATGGAAAATATTTCAAGGCCATAGCTGAAGTTGCAGGAAACAAGAACGAGATTCATGTACGTAAATGTTTTGTTAACTATCGTCGTAGGTGGTGTGATTCAAGAACATGAAGCTCGACATGGAATCACAAGTGGTGATCAAGACAAAGTTGGATACTGAACAGAAAGTAACTACCACTCCAGATTCTTCTGTATAAAAACCATCAACCAATAATGGTGTAGTTATTGGCTCTCTTCCTCCACTAGTGAGACCATCTGAAACCACTACTGTAGTCGACCCTACTTTCAAAATTTACCTCCGCCCTTAGTGCGACTTACCACTACACCCAACAAATTGACTCTAACAAAAGTGGGAAGTCAAGCATTCAAATAATCATTTAGAAACATTTTCAGTAGATAAGTCTGAACATTAAGCTCAATAGGTGTAGCAGTAAACACCAAGCTGTAGTTGATATAAATCATGTTTGTACTAATGACATTTGAAAATAGTTATTTGTGAAGTGAAAGTGCATAATCTTTGCACAAATTTAAGTGCAAAAGTTTTGTACTTGGTTGAGGTTAAGCAACTTTTTTTTTTCTACTGTGCTTATACTCATCAAAGTAAATGATTAACACATTGATGTATAGTATATTTATTGCTTTTTGGATGAGTGTCTGTGATGAGGTACATAGATTCATTATCATCTACGTATAGAATGGCATATTTTCTTTTCAGAAAAATATTTATAACATTCACTACGCACTGCTTAAAAAATACTCAACAAGACACATTGTACCAGAATATTCTAGACTATTTGAAATTGTAATAGGTAACACCCACTACCTTTTGCCGTTATTTTCTTTTTACTTTTATCTCTATAAATATTGGTTAACAATTCTTATAACTATTATCACCCTTAAGTCTTTTATGTACTGTACACATCTCTTTGACACAAACTAAACCTGACACCAACAACTCTAGGTTATGATCGGCTAGTTCTCAAGGTTGTCTCATATTGAACACCTGGTTTACGTAACGTCGGCATCCGTGGCTATATATTTCATTACACTCATTAAACAAAACTCTTTATTGTCTTGAAGGACACAGTGAATTATTCGAAAGCGCTAGAGTTTTGGGTCTCGTTTGAAAACCATTAAAATCTTAATGATATTGAAGGACATGGGTCTGCCCCTCGCGTTATGATCTGCACCTTGAGTAAAAGTAAAGGTTATGATCTGCACCTTGAGTAAAAGTAAAGGTTATGACCTGCACCTTGAGTAAAAGTAAAGGTTATGATCTGCACCTTGAGTAAAATTAAAGGTTATGACCTGCACCTTGAGTAAAAGTAAAGGTTATGATCTGCACCTTGAGTAAAATTAAAGGTTATGACCTGCACCTTGAGTAAAAGTAAAGGTTATGATCTGCACCTTGAGTAAAAGTAAAGGTTATGATCTGCACCTTGAGTAAAAGTAAAGGCTATGACTTTCACCTCGGATAAAAAGTAAGGTGTATGATTTACACATCGGAATAGAAAATCGAGGTGTGATACCCAATGCTAATTGCTTGGGTTTACCTGGAACAAACATTATTCCAAAGGTAATATGTTCTGTTAGGACAGTGGTAATGGTAATGCTTTACACGGATGTTGTTACAAACAAATATATACAGCGTGGTCACAAGTAAATAGACACCACCTTTTCAGAAAAAATTAAATTTTTCAGTCATATCCACATGAATTGATATATTTGTAATTTAACTAATATCTAGTAGATCTTCCTTTCGCTTCGTGGAGTTCGTTGATCCTTTGGGGCATCGTGAGAATCATCTCGTCAATTTTAGATTGTGGAATTTTCGCCCACTCTTGCTTCAAAACATGGAGTAGATCGCTCTTCGAAGTTGTTTTTTTTTGTGTTGTTTCTTGACTTGCCGGTTGAGTTTTCGATGGGGTTCATGTCAGGAGATTGGCTCGGCCAGAGCAACTTCTGG
>NW_013670656.1:17167-17939 GCF_000517525.1 Limulus polyphemus | reverse complement strand
AGCACAAGATAATTAGTGTGCGGACCATTTTTATCTATATAGTCCTCTGTGAACACAAATTAGTTAGCATAAATCAGTTAAATGATGAAAAATTATGTGTCTATTTTAGATGCCCAAAACATAATCCACTTTTTATCATTTGTATCAATTGCTTAGTAAAGACTGATTCAGAGAATGTTCTTAGAGTTAACAGTGTTATGAGCAAGGAATGTTTTCATTAATGTTGATAAGATAGACATCGATAAATCATAACAAAATTATTCTTTTTCTAGTGCTAGGACAAATATTATTAGTATTTCTATTTGTTTCTTTTCTTCTTACTAATGAATCTTAGTACCCATTTCCTTTAGTCCTTTTGATCCGGTAAAAGTGAAAATTCATTGTTCCATTTCGAAGTAACAATGTTTTGTTTCTTTGTTTAGCTCAGTTCGTTTCTTTGTTACGCAAGGTCGCGCAAAGCTACACAAAGACAGTCTGTGCTATACGTCCTTAACTGTTAACTGATAGCCTAGAGGGAGGGCAACTAGTCACTGATACCCACTCTATGCTATACGTCCTTAAGTTTTAACTGATAGTCTAGACTCTAGAGGGAGGGCAACTAGTCACTAATACCCACTCTATGTTATACGTCCTTAAGTTTTAACTGATAGTCTAGACTCTAAGAGGGAGGGCAACTAGTCACTAATACCCACTCTATGTTATACGTCCTTGAGTTTTTAACTGATAGACTAGACTCTAAGAGGGAGGGCAACTAGTCACTAATACCCACTCT
>NW_013670656.1:14670-16182 GCF_000517525.1 Limulus polyphemus | reverse complement strand
TCACTAATACCCACTCTATGTTATACGTCCTTAAGTTTTAACTGATAGTCTAGAGGGAGGGCAACAAGTCACTAATACCCACTCTATGTTATACGTCCTTAAGTTTTAACTGATAGTCTAGACTCTAAGAGGGAGGGCAACTAGTCACTAATACCCACTCTATGTTATACGTCCTTAAGTTTTAACTGATAGTCTAGACTCTAAGAGGGAGGGCAACTAGTCACTAATACCCACTCTATGTTATACGTCCTTAAGTTTTAACTGATAGTCTAGACTCTAAGAGGGAGGGCAACTAGTCACGTGATCCGAGTGTTTTGTGACAAGAAGAACTAACTTCAGGTGGATTATGGGATATTTCGATGTTTTCAGTAATCAACTGACACAAACACACAAGATTACTGTCGTAAAAAATACATTTTTTTAAACAACTTTATAAGAAGGGATAGTATTTCACATTATAGCTAACTTAACACTTTCAATTGAATGAGATTTGAATTGTTTCTTGCAGATACGTTGTCACGCTGCATCCACTGTTCTCAAGGATGACAAAAAAAATGGCGAGTGTTGTGATCTTGGTAGTTTGGCTGAGTGGAGCGTTACTGTCCTTGCCGACTCTTCTGTATTCTACCACCATTACTTATACGTATCAAGACGGAACCGTGAGAACACTGTGTCTCCTCATCTGGCCAGATGGTCCCGCAGGAAAGTCTCATCTGGATTACGTGTAAGTTATTTTAAGACGCATAAACTTGATCTTTGGTTGACGTCTAAAGATTTTGTATACCATTTATTTCATAGGAAGCAACAAAAGAGTTTATTTTACACACTTGATTTACCATATAAAATCAGTCCATATCTTCAAGGAAGTAATAATATATCGAAATATTCACATAGTTATTGTTTTTTTATTGAATTTCGCGCAAAGCTACTTGAAAGCTATCTTCACTAAGTCTTCTTTAATTTTCGAGTGAGGTAAGGCATCTGAACAATACCGCCCATTGCCAAGGTTTGGGCTATTTTTATACTGCCCACCGCCAAGGTTTGGTCTATTTTTTATTTATTTTTTACCAACGAATAATGAAATAGGACGTCATTTTTTAACATTCCCACGGCTGAAAGGGCTAATATGTTTCATTGACGAGATTCGATCCGCGACTCGCCATTCATCTTTTCACATAGCAGAAGAAGAAGAGGTGAAAGCCTAACTTTCAAATAATTTATTTAACCCTGTTTCCATTTGTCTTTAACGTGCACTTTAAAAGCAGTTTCTTTCTTGAGATTGATATATTTATTAGTGTAGATATTCTAAAGTAAAATATACCCAATGAGACGAGAGAAGAATGGTATGCCTAAGTGGATAAATATTTTATTGTTCTATATGCATGCTTCAGGGCTCCTAGGACATAACAAACGTCTAAATATTTTATTGTTCTATATGCATGCTTCAGGGCTCCTAGGACATAACAAACGTCTAAATATTTTATTGTTCTATATACATGCTTCAGGGCTCCT